>NW_017972277.1:159374-164804 GCF_001876935.1 Asparagus officinalis
GCACGAGGAACTTATGGTAGGGTTCGGACAAGAGTACCTTCAGAAGGTGAAGAGTCGGATACCTGCTCCGCAATCGCATCAGATAATACAGTGTCCAGTGAGGGGGAACCCCGTGAGTCACTGATGATAGGTGCGGAGCAAATTGCCAAGATGATTGAAGACGCTTTGGCTAAGCAGCAGGAAACTTTCAGGTTCGAGATGCAGATGACCATGCAGAACATGAGAGAAATGCATGACCAACAAATCCAAGCATTGGCGAACCAGCAAGGCGAGCCGAGTCGTCGCAACCAAGTCCATCAGGAGGACGAGGATACGAATGCTCATAATATCAATGATCCTCCCGTCAATGCAGGGGGTGGTAACGGGAATGCTATTGAAGATACAGGTGAAAGCCTAAAAATTAAAAACCTCGAGAGCAAAATCAATACATTGATTTCCGCTCAAGAGACGAGAAAGACGGGCATCCCTTGTCCATACACAAGAGAGTGGGAATCCATCCCATATCCGACGAAGTTCAGTCTAATTAACTTCACGCCGTTTAATGGGATGGGTTCACCCACTCAGCATTTGATTTACTTCAAATCGCACTTGGGAGTCATCTCTGGTAATGAGCCTCTGATGGTGCGGTCATTCGTCGGCACTCTTCGCGGAGCTGCTTTCGATTGGTATCGCCGCCTCAAGCCAGGGAGCATAAACAGCTGGGACGACATGGAGACGAAGTTCCTCACAAATTTCTTCGACGACGACATCGTTGCTCGACGAGAAGCAGAAAGACGGGGAGTTAGTCGACACCTTCGTCAAAAGGTTCCGGAACAAGGCGATGAATTGTCGGGACCCGATCACCGAGGAATTCATCCTCCAGACCTGCCACAACAACCTTTCACTGGACGATCTCTATCGGATCGTTGCTCGACGAGAAGCAGAAAGACGGGGAGTTAGTCGACACCTTCGTCAAAAGGTTCCGGAACAAGGCGATGAATTGCCGGGACCCGATCACCGAGGAATTCATCCTCCAGACCTGCCACAACAACCTTTCGCTGGACGTGTTGGAAGCAATGGGCACAGCACCATCCAAGACATGGAAGGATCTGAAAGTCCGAGGAGAGCAAGCTGAGCGATTCCTCAGGAGAAAGAAGGCGGAGAGAAGCCAACCGGCAACAAATCCTCCGAAACAGAACTTCAACCAAAAAGGAAAAGGTAAAGCTCATGCTAATGCCGTTGATGCTAACCAAACTTTTCAATTGCAACCTCAGCAACAACAGCAGCAACGAGCGCCACAACAATCCCAGCCGCATTGGCAGCAACGGCCTCAGAAACAAAAATCTTCGGAGCCGAGGTTTCCCAAAGTCTACTCCTTCAAGGATGATGAAGTTCCCGGCATCTTCAAATACTTGTTGGAGAACAACAAAATCCAGTTGCCGGCGATCGTGGATCAAGAGGGAGCCAGCAAGGTGACGGATCCAAAGTACTGCGCGTACCACAAAGCGGTCCACCACCCTACAAAATCATGCTACCACCTCAAGGACAAGATCCAGGTGTTAATCAACGTAGGGGTCATAACCCCAAAACCAGTCAAGAATGTGGGGGCAAACGCAGTATCAATCAGTTTTGGATCAGTGCCTATAACTTGGTTCGAGCCAAAACGCGTCACCAAGGTGGAAATGAAGACGGTGAATGAAGACCCACATGGACAGCGCCAAAAAGGGCTTGTGCCACATACAGCCCCAAACGGCGAAATCCTCTGGGTTCATCCCGATCTGATTGAAGATGAACAATGGGCTGGATCGTCATTATGGAGTCTTTGCTATCCCAGGGGAAGATGACGAAAGAATCCCCACTTTCCCGCTCTCTGAAGAAGACCAAGAAGTTTTTGCGACACGGAGCGGAAACGAGTATCACTACAACTATCCGTCACCTAGTGAGCAGGGGGTGAACAAACGGGGACCAGACAAAACTCTCACAGAGATGGGGGTGATTACGAGTCCCACACCGGGTAAAGAAGCTCTACGACAGCCGGTAGATAAACATAAAGAAAAGAATCCCCAAGAGGTACAGAATCCGAAGCAGTCTCGTTTCAGTCGTCCAATTGGAAGAGACAAACCGGAAAGCTCGAAGACTCCGCATAGCTTCGACATTATGGCGCAATTAGCCAACATTCCTCACTCGGATCAAACCGGCGCCTGAGGAACTAGAACTGTTAGCTCAACAGTGCAATGTGGCAGCTAAGAACATTCCCTGCATCACCTTCACCAAAGAAGACATGCAGACGAAGAATTCAAACCATGATCGGCCCTTGTATTTTGTCGGGTACATTGGCTCCAGCGAGGTCAACCGAATCCAAGTAGATCCGGGTTCCGCTGTGAGCATTATGCCGCTTCGCCTAATGCATAGCCTTGGCATCCCAGTCAGCAAATTGGCGTCTACAGGCACAGTCATTTACGGATTCAATACCAGCTGCCACTTCGACTGATGCATAGCCTTGGCATTCCAGTCAGCAAATTGGCGTCTACAGGCACAGTCATTTATGGATTCAACACCAGCGGGTCAAGGCCTTTGGGGAAGATCCGAATAAAATGCCAAATGGGCGATCTGAAGACGGAGGTCACGTGTTACGTGATAGATGCTGAGACATCCTATAATTTACTATTGGGTCGGCCTTGGATCCATAGTAATGTTATAGTTCCCTCCACCTTACATCAGTGTCTGAAATATGTCGACACTGATGGAAGGGTCAGGACGGTGGTCGCAGATAAGCAACCATTCAAAGGGTATGAGAATTACTTCACTGATTCTCTCCTTTATGGTAACGAATCTGACACGGAACCATCGATCCAAGGCACGGACAGCGGAGAAGAAGCTGATTCCGAGGCCGGATTCGATTACAATGGCGGTTTTGTTTTAAATGACATTGTACCCTTTGTAATCAATCTTGACGATGAACAATCGTCAGATGGCGGTTGTAACTGGCAACTTGCTGATATTGAAATAAATCATGATTTAGAGTACTCCTTGTCTCTTAATGATGCGATAAAGGGATTATATGATAACCCAGATTTATGTATGCCGCTCCGATCATCTTATGTAACGAAGAGAAGTCTCCAGCATTCTTTCGGAACAACCCGAATTATTCCTGCCAAGGTAGGGGGACAAAAGGAAGTGATTTATGGTAAAGGAGAAAATCTTCCGTTGCCAGATCATTTCCTAAGTGAAGATGAAGATGATGACAAACCTGGTCAGCATTTGTCTAAATATAGTCCGGAAGCGCGCAAGCTCATGGAAAAGCAGGGGTACGATTTCACACTCGGAGAAGGTCTATACTTCGATCGAGGTCCTCGTAATCCAGCCAAAGCAGTATATGTACCAAAAGGTAAACCTGAGGATTATTATAAATATGGGCGAGGCTTAGGTTATGTTTCATCAGATGACGAATGTGGTTGGCAAATTATCGATCAAATTGCTAACAAAGCTAAGGATGGGTACTTGCCAGATTCTTCAGCTGAGGATTCCGACACAAGTTTGGGAGAAATGTTCAAAACCTTAATGTCAAACACATACCAGCGAGCGATGACTAAGATTTTCCAAGAACATCTCAGGAAAACAGTCGAATGCTACGTTGATGATTTGGTTGTGAAAAGCCGCAACAAAGAAGATCACATCAAGGATTTGAAGACGATGTTCGATCTCATGAGGAGTCATCAATTAAAGATGAGAACCCCACTAAATCATTCCTTGGAATGTCCAGTGGAAAATTCCTTGGGTTCGTCGTCACCACTAAGGGTATACACATCGATCCCGATAAGGTGAAGGTGATACATGAATTACAACCCCCGAGGAATCTGAGAGAACTCAGAGGATTGCAAGGGCGTTTAGCTTACATCAGGCGGTTCATCTCAAATCTCTCTGGGAAGTGCCAACCTTTCTCTAAGCTAAACAAGAAGGGTGTGTCATTTATTTGGGACGACGCCTGCCAAAAGGCACTCGAGGATATCAAGACATATCTGACAAATCCTCCTGTTCTCGTTGCACCAAAATCAGGTAAACCATTCTTGATTTACATCAAGGCGATGAACCATTCGATAAGTGCTTTGTTAGCACAAGATGATGATAATGGTCACGAACAGTCAGTTTATTATTTAAGTCGGACTTTGGTGGGCGCTGAGTCTCGATATCCGATGATTGAGAAAGAATGTCTCGCGTTGGTGTTTGCAGTGCAAAAGATGCGGCATTACTTAGTGGGACAGACAATTTATGTTATCTCCAATGTTAATCCTGTGCGCGTATTTATGACGCAACCAGGTTTGATGAATTGGCGGTTGGCAAAATGGGCCATCCTCTTGTCCCAGTATGATCTGCACTTCAAACAGCAAAAGTCGGTCAAGGGACAAGCGATTTGTGATCTTTTGGCGGCAAACCCGACCGCAGATGCGGCAGAGGTATATGATGACTTGCCGGACGAAACCCACGAGGTCAACACTACATCGCGCCAGCAAGTGTGGCAATTATATTTTGATGGTGCTTCAAAAGCAGTTAATAGGGTAATAACCCCGGGGTGTCCCACCGTCTCCTCTGGAGTTGGAGTCGTCTTAATCTCCCCGGGAAAGCATGTAATGCCCCGAGCTTATTCATTGACTAGTCCGTGTTCCAATAACGTGGCCGAGTACAATGCACTTCTCATTGGACTCAGTTTCGCCAAGGAGCTGGGGGTCGAATATCTCGAAGCTTTTGGAGATTCGCAATTGATAGTCAAAATGGCAGAATCTTTTGAAGAATTCTTTATCGAATATATCCCTCGTCTCCAAAACGCTTATGCAGATGCACTGGCGGCACTAGCAGTATCACTGGCACAGCCTCCCGAAACTGAGCTGTTAGTCACAGTACGGACGCATCAACTCTGCGTACCTATATACAATGGGGATATTGAAGAGGAAGATGACAAAAACGTAAACGCCAAGGAGGTGAATTCAACTCAAGTTGGGTCTGAGTCCCGAGATTGGCGTTTTCCCATCATTGACTACGTCCAGTATGGTATTCTGCCAGAAGACGTAAAGGAAAGGGAATCAATTCGCCGAAGAGCGCCAAGATTCTTTTATAATGCCGAGACCCATACGTTATACCGTAGGGGATACGACGGTTTATTACTCCGATGCCTTTCGAACAAAGAAGCAGAAGAAGTTCTTAAGGAAGCACACGCAGGAGAATGTGGTGCACATCAGCCCGGTCCTAAACTGTATGATCGCATCAGAAGGATGGGATACTATTGGCCCACAATGGTTCGTGACGCGATCGAGTACGCCCGACAGTGTCATGCTTGCCAAATACATGCAAATTATATGCATCAACCGCCAGAGCAGTTGCACACATCAACCACGTCATGGCCGTTCGAAGTATGGGGCATGGACATTGTTGGTCCTATTTTTCCCCCCTCAGTCA
>NW_017972277.1:164970-182280 GCF_001876935.1 Asparagus officinalis
GATGATAAACTCGGTGAAGCACTATGGGCTTATCATACCACCATACGCACACCTACGGGAGCTACCCCATATTCGTTGGTATACGGATGTGAAGCTGTGCTACCATTGGAGATCCAAATCCTATCCCTTCGGATCGCCCTCGCGACTGAGATGACGACAGAAGAACAACATCAGAAACGTCTCGAAGAACTCGAAATGTTGGATGAAAAGTGCTTGGAAGCTCAACAACACATTGAGTTTTATCAAGCCAGAATATCTAGGGCTTTTAACAAAAGAGTCCGACAGAGAAGCTTCAAGGAAGGAGATCTGGTCCTCGCTGCTCGCCGACCGATAATCCTCAATTCCAAGAAGAAAGGTAAATTCGAACCCAAGTGGGAAGGACCGTTTGTGATAGACACAGTCTACTCAAACGGCGCATATCGCCTAATTACTCAAGAAGGTACCCGGCAATTGATGCCAATAAATGGGAAGTTCCTGAAAAAGTACTATCCCTAGTACATTCAGGATAACCCGTTTACCGGGAAGTTCCTTGAAGAATATTACACTTAATATTCTAAAGGATAACCCAAAATTATTTTTTTTCCACCAAAATCCCTCACTGATCAATTTCAATTGACAGTGGGTCCACCAAAAATGCCTTTCTGGTCCTCTTGACTCTTTTCATGAACAAGAGGTCCACTTTCATTTCGGAGTTCCCTTTCGATAAACGAAAGAACTCCCTTCTTCTTCTCTTTGGTTAAGCCTTCTCATGGCTATAGCCAAAGGTTAAAACATCACTTCGATAAACGAAGAACTCTTTCTTCCAGTTTAGGTAACCAATCCTATAAAAGGCAAGTTTATCTAAATTTCCCAGATTCTCGGAGTGGAGATCCCACTTCTAGTTTCTTTTTCCTGGAAATAGAATATAAAATTCTTCCTTTCCAGAACCAAGGAACAGAATATAAAATTCTTCCTTCCTTGTTTTTCGGGTTCGCCTTCACCCTAAAAGAAGATCGGGAAATAGAATATAAAATTCTCCCTTTCCCGCACCAATCTTTTCCCAAAATTTGTCAATTTAGGATTCATCATAGGAAGTTTATCCCGAATCCTAAGCAGGGATAAGTCTGCGCCTAACACGCGCTGCCGGTTTAGTCTTTTTCCGTACAAAAAGACACCGGAGTTCGATTCTGGGGTATTCTATCCTGAAACCTAAGTAAGGATAAGTCTGCGCATAACATGCGCTGCCGGTTAGTTCTTAACCGTTAAAAAGAACATCTGTTCACATATTCAACATTGTGGAAGGTTATTATTAATAACACCAAAATCCATGCCTTACACGCGTGGGGAATTTCATCCTGAATCCTAAGAAAGGATATGCCGACGCCTAACACGCGCCGCTGGTTTAGTCTTTCGCCATACAAAAAAACACCAGAATACCAGTCTGGGGTATTTTATCCCGAAGCCTAAGTAGGGATAAAGTCAACACCTAACACGTGTTGCCGGGTAGCTTATTCCCGTAACAATGGCGAAGTCTACGTATTCGAAGTCGTAGCATCAAGTCTAAGGGATTTCATTCCTTTAGCACAACGTTACATGCGGAACGGATTTAGACAATCCGCATGCTAGCCCGACTCAAACGGTAGTCGGTAAAGGCTAATCAAACCCGTTGAAGGCTGGGGGTTAGCCAAAAACCCTAAAGTCAACACCTAACACGTGTCGCCGGGTAGCCTATTCCCGTAACAATGGCGAAGTCTATGTATTCGACATCATAGCACGAAGTCTAAGGGAGTTCATTCCCTTAGCACAACGTTACATGCGGAACGGATTCCGATAATCCGCATGCTAGCCCGACTCAAACGGTAGTCGGTAAAGGCTAATCAAACCCGTTGAAGGCTGGGGGTTAGCCAAAAATCCTAAAGTCAACACCTAACACGTGTCGCCGGGTGGCCTATTCCCGTAACAATGGCGAAGTCTATGTATTCGACATCATAGCACAAAGTCTCGGAGAATTCAATCTCCGAGCATAACGTTACATGCGAACGGATTTAAACAATCCGCATGCTAGCCCGACTCAAACGGTAGTCGGTAAAGGCTCATCAAACCCGTTGATGGCTGAGGGTTTGCCAAAAATCCTATGAGTATTGTGGTCAATCATTTCAAATGGAATGACGAATCATAATAAAGACGAAAGCAAGTTTCACTAAGAGAATCAAAAGTCAAAATGTTCAGCAAACAAAATCATACATCAAGACCATGACCAAAAATCTGCTGACTGATCTTAGAAAGCTTCTCATCATAAGCTTGCCTAAGTTCAGCCCTGATGGACTCCTCGGTGGTGGCTGAAGTCCTCGCAGCAATCTCTCCTGTCTCGACTAGCTTCTGCTCCAGGGATCTCAACTCATCAGATAAAGCAGTGTGGGTTTGCTGATCCTGTGCTTTCGTCATCTGAAGAATATCCAAAGTCTCCTCTTTTTCACGGAGTGTTCTTCTGAGCTGGTCTATCTCGGTCGCACAGGAGGTAATAGAAAGATCGAGCTCGTCTGTAAGCGAGCATCCAACTCGGCAGCAACGAATGAAGAGGCACCTGCATCCCGGAGCTCATGAAACATCTGAAGCTCACGCTCTAAGCGATCAAGGTCATCAACCATAGCCGTCGCCAGATCCGGACATCCTATGTCCCTAATCAAATTTATCTTGGAATCGAGGTAGGGCTTAAATTGGCGAAGAGAAAGTCCGTCGTGGAGGAGTTTGCCAATTATAACAGTCAGGGAGGAGAAATAAGAGCGGACTTCTACGCTGATGATGATCTTCTCAGGGTCATTCCCCGATAACAACTCCTTAACGAGGACATGAAGCTGAGAAGGAAGCCCTACACAAAGAAGAGAAGTTCGTCAAAAGCCTCAATGAGGAAATGAACGGCATCGCTCAGCTAATTAAATTATACCTCCTTCCCCTCGAGTCACTGGGGGTGATGGAGATGTAAAGACTGTAGCAGCATCGACTGGTGGAGTTGGTCGCACAGCCGGCTCAACATGGTCTTTCTCAACAAAAGCTCCTGTCAAATTCAAAACAGAATTCGCAGAGGCGTTACATTATAGCTGCATTAGTCAAGGTCGACTAGTCCTATAATCAACTCAGCAGGAGGCACATACCTTCAAAGGAACCATCCTCAGGATTGTTAGCAAATGCGGACTCAGGAAACATGTCTCCAGGTAGCTGGTCATTAATCTGAGGTGAGCTATATATGTAGTGCATCATAGGAGTGTCCGCAAACAGGCTTCCCTCGTCAAAATCGTCGATGGAGAAATCTGACATAAAAGAATATAAGTGCCAAAGAATAATGAAGAGACTACAACTAATGGAAATGAGTTACCTCTCACGGGTGCATCAGCCTCTTCGTTTCCAAGGTTCGCCTCCTGCAAATTATCTGAAGGAGCAAGGAGTAGAGGACAGTTAGAGGATACACAAATTCATTAATGTATTATCTAAAGAAATACGCTGTCAGTGATAGATGTACCTTGACTCACAGAATCTGGTCCTACACTGATCTCCTCCCTAATGTCAGCAACCCCTGTAGACTTCTCTACAGGGGGTAGTGGGTCAGACTCATCGGGAGATAAGGGAACAGGATCGGGACTCATCTCATCCTCCCCACGCACTCCTATATAGAAATGGAAAAGCATGAGTCAATGTTCAGAATAACCAAGAAAATGGTTCAAAGAGTAGACGTTACCTCTGTCACTAATAGGGTCATCTCCAGCCAGATCCATGTCAGATGCTCGTGAAGCTACACGAGGTTTGCGGGCCAATCTCTTCCGCCTAGCAATAGGGATCGAAGGTCTCGCCTGAGGAGGAGGACGGAAATCTTCATCCTGATCAACTGTGGTATCTGGAACATCAAACCATAGTCAGTTTCAACACTTCTGGAAGATAGAAGAAAAAGATGAAGTGCAAACCTCGCTCGGAAAAGTCATCGTAATCTTCGGGATCCCCGCCCGAAGCCTCGTCTGTGGAATGGAATGTCCTCTGTCCCTCTTCGTCAATCCGACGAGTCTTGTTCCGTATCCTCTGTGCCCGGGCGTTTTCCCGAATCCATCGACTTTCGAGACCTCAACGCTGCTTGCCCAAAAGATGATTTTCCCCTTCCCATCACGGATGTTATCATCGACAATACGTGCGGATTCGAGAGAATGTCTTTTATGGATGGTTTCTCTGGTTATAACCAAATAAAATGCATCCAGATGATGAAAAGCATACCGCATTTAGAACGCCTCTCGGCGTCTTCTGCTACACAGTTATGCCCTTCGGCTTAAAGAATGCAGGTGCTACATATCAGCGAGCCATGTCAAAGATCTTTCAGGAGCATCTCCGAAAGACTGTCGAATGCTACGTAGATGATTTGGTCGTGAAAAGTCGTGATAAAAAAGATCACATTAAGGACTTGAAGACCATGTTCGACTTGATGCGAGCCCATCAATTGAAGATGAATCCTACCAAGTCTTTCCTCGGAATGTCTAGTGGTAAATTCCTGGGATTCGTCGTCACCACCAAAGGTATTCACATCGATCCTGATAAGGTAAAGGCGATTAATGAATTGCAGCCTCCGAGAAACCTCAAGGAGCTCAGAGGAT
This sequence comes from Asparagus officinalis, assembly GCF_001876935.1. NCBI lineage: Eukaryota > Viridiplantae > Streptophyta > Magnoliopsida > Asparagales > Asparagaceae > Asparagus > Asparagus officinalis. The sequence goes on from NW_017972277.1 coordinate 169,581, forward strand.
TGCAAGGGCGATTAGCTTATATTCGTCGGTTCATCTCGAACCTCTCAGGAAAATGCCAACCATTCTCCAAGCTCGCAAAGAAGGGCGTGTCTTTTGTATGGGATGACGCTTGTCAAAAGGCATTCGAGAGTATTAAAGAATATCTCTCGAAGCCTCCTGTACTCGTTGCACCGAAATCGGGCAAACCGTTCTTGATTTATGTCAAGGCGACGAGCCACTCATTAAGTGCATTACTTGCACAAGATGACGATAACGGTCACGAGCAGGCAGTGTATTATTTAAGCCGAACCATGGTGGGCGCTGAATCTCGATATCCCATGATCGAGAGAGAGTGCCTCGCCTTGGTGTTCGCTATTCAGAAGATGCGGCATTATCTGGTCGGGCAGACCATTTATGTCATCTCTAAAGTGAACCCGGTTCGGGTATTCATGACTCAACCAGCTTCCATGAGCTGGCGATTAGCACAATGGGCCTTACTCTTGTCCCAATACGACTTACATTTTAAACAACAGAAGTCAGTAAAAGGGCAGGCCATCTGTGATCTCCTGGCAGCTAATCCAACTACGGACACCGCCGAGATATATGACGATCTACCCGACGAAGCCCACGAAGTCAATGCAACTTCGCACCAACAAGTATGGCGTTTGTACTTCGATGGCGCTTCACGAGCAACTAATGTAGCAAGTGCTCCTGGAAGTTCTAAGATTTCTTCCGGAGTTGGAGTTGTCTTAGTTTCCCCGGGAAAACACGTGATGCCTCGAGCTTACTCGTTGACTGAACCGTGCTCAAATAACGTAGCCGAATATAATGCATTACTCATAGGACTCAGTTTTGCTAAAGAACTGGGGGTGGAGTATCTCGAAGCCTTCGGCGATTCTCAACTGATAGTTAAACAAGTTCAAGGAGAGTACGAGGTTCGAAGCTAAGATTTAATACCATACCATAAGATGGCGGTGGAGATGGCAGAATCATTCGAAGGATTCTTTATCGAACATATTCCACGGCTACAGAATACCTAGAACATATTCCACGACTACAGAATACCTATACAGATGTGTTAGCAGCATTGGCCGTATCTCTGGCACAACCTCCCGAAGCAGAGCAGTTTGTTACGGTAAGAACGCACCAACTCTTAATACCGCTTTACAATGAAGATGCCAAGGAAGAAGAAGTTCAAGAGGCGCACGCTACTCAAATCGAGTTCGAACCACGAGATTGGCGTTTCCCCATCATCGACTACGTCTTGCATGGAATCTTGCCAGAAGATGTGAAGGAAAGAGAGTCGATCCGGCGAAGAGCACCCGATGGTTTGCTATTGCGTTGCTTATCAACCAAAGAAGCTGAAGAGGTCCTTAGGGAGGCGCACGAAGGAGAGTGTGGCGCACACCAACCTGGTCCTAAGCTTTATGATCGCATCAGAAGAATGGGGTATTTTTGGCCTTCCATGATGAGTGATGCAATCACGTATGCCCGAAAGTGTAATGCATGTCAAATACACGGGAATTATATGCATCAACCTCCGGATCATCTGCACCCTTCGGTTACGTCATGGCCGTTCGAGACTTGGGGAATGGACATTGTTGGCCCGATAAATCCCCCATCAGTCAAAGGCGACCGGTTCATCCTGGCAATTACCGATTACTTCTCCAAATGGGCTGAAGCAGTTCCACTCAGAGAAGTTAAAACGAGTAACGTCATTGCATTCATCAAGCACCATATCATCTATAGGTATGGTGTTCCAAGACGAATCATACATGACAACGGTCCTCAGTTTGTCAGCAACGCCTTCATAAGGTTCTGCGAAAAGTTTAAAATTCAGGATATCTCGTCAACGGCTTATAATCCCACAGCAAATGGATTAGCTGAAGCCTTCAACAAGACTATCATCAAACTCTTGTCAAAAATCGTGAAAACTAATAAACGAGACTGGGATGACAAGCTTGGCGCGGCTCTATGGGCCTATCGGACCACGGTGCGCACACCAACGGGAGCAACCCCGTATTCACTGGTATACGAATGTGAAGCTGTTCTTCCATTGGATATTCAAATCCCGTCTCTTCGGATCGCTCTTTCAACCCAGATGACGACCGAAGAACAACATCAGAAACGCCTCGAAGAACTCGAGAGGCTCGATGAAAAGCGCCTGGAAGCTCAACAACATATTGAGTTTTACCAAGCTAGAATTTCTCGAGCCTTCGACAAAAAGGTTCGACAAAGGAGTTTCAAAGAAGGGGATTTGGTTCTAGCTGAAAGGCGGCCTATGATCCTTAACTCCAAGAAGAAGGGTAAATTTGGAAAAGCCCAAAATCCAATAAAGGCGAGACCTTTAAGGAAACTTGAACCACACGCTCGAGGGGCCTGAGAGAAACTTTTTATTTGGAGATTTTGGGAGATTCCTCAGTCCAAGATTCAAAGGAAAGCCAGATCCAAGACAAATATCAAGGTTTGAAAGAGAATGGGTGCTCGAGGGAAGAGAAATCAAGAGAAGAGGGGGAAGGGTTCGGCCGGCCCTAGGGAGAAAAGAAAAGAAAAAGAAAAAAAAAGAAGAAGAAGAAAAAAACCCTTTTATAGCCTTGAACCAGATCTGGCTGAACCAGACCAGACCAGGGCTGAACCAGACCAAGCCAGATTGGACCAGAATGAGCCAGGTTGAACCAGATTGAGCCAGAATGAGCCAAATTGAGCCAAATTGAGCCAGAATTGAGCCTGGCTGGACCAGATCAGACCAGAATTGAGCCAGATTGAACCAGAATGAGCCAGTTTGAGCCAAATTGAACCAGTTTGAACCAAATTTGAACCAGAATTCAAATTGGAGCTGAATTAAGCATTGGAACGACTTTAGATCAACCTACGGTTCAGTCCTTCACCTATTTAACCCCTCTACCATATATTTGGAAGGGTCGGAGAGATTTTTGAACCCAAATACTGCCTTTTTGGCACATTTTTTTTTGGCCGGTTCAGATTTAAAGAATACTCCAATAAGGTATATGAGTATAAACTATTCCCTCCTCTTTGTTGAGAAGTTTCTGGAGAATATTTTTCTAAAAATATTCTTAAGGATAACTCAACATAACTCCCAGGAGTGTATGAGTATAAACTAGACCTCCCCGCTCTAACTCCTTAAGAGCTTAAACTGTGTAGACTCCAAAATACTTACGAGTATAAACTGTGTTAAACGCCGGACAACGCGTCACAATGAAGATTCAAAGCCGTCAACCGATGGTCAATTCCATGTTGAAGCAACTAATTCGAGCTAAAAAAAAAGCCAGGAAATCAAGAATCGACTTCAAATTCAAAATTCCGACAACGGTCAGACAATAAATGCAGCACCGTAACCCTCTCAAACATTCGACAAAGCACCAAATAGCCTGGAGGATTGAAGGAATCGAGAATAGAGGCCATGCCAAGAGCCCGTTGCACCGATTGAAGGTTGAGACAGTCATATCCAAAGTATTCCAGACTCTTCTATAAAAGAACGAGACTGGAAAACTTTGGAGGGGGTATCTGTAGGCATATAAAATTGCTTATAGGTCCCTTAACACGGCTCAACACGAACTAATGAACCATCAGGCGACGTATCTAAGCACGAACGTCAGTCCACAACACCGAAGCCAAGTGACACGCAATGAAGCGGATTAACAAGGCTACGAAGCTGACGAACCGCACGTGAACGACGGAATGAATCCACTCGCATGCGGAATCAAGCCAACGATCCAGGGAGTCAACGAGTCATCCAACCATATAACGGACTCGAACTCAGACACCAAAGCCGATTTACTGCCTAATCGGGATCCAGACATCCAAATCAGGATTCAGAACAAATCGGGATTCAGAGCAACGCCACAGGCGAGTTCGGATGAATCGCGATCGAGTCATGATCAGTTTTGGAATCAAACTCAGAGTCGGATTCATCTAATCGGGATCCAGACTTCCAAATCAGGAATCAAGTCAACGAATCGATTTCAGACCAATCAACCGTATAACCGAATCACGGACGAAGCAGATACAAGGACCGAAACAACCGAACGACGGACGCAAAGCCCGGAGTGGCTCGGCCAAGGCCGAGCCACCCTGGGGTAGCTCGGCCAAGGCCGAGCCACCCTAGGGTGGCTCGGCAGCCGAGCCAAGATCTGGTTGCCTATAAATAGGCGGGGTCATTCATCATTTTGGAGGACTTTTGGAAGAACTTTTGGAGAGCCGAAACTCTACCGGATTGAGACCTCATCTTGGAGTTTTTGAAGGCTTGAAGACTTGGACATTCGGATCTGATTCTCGGCGAGCACCCGCATCACAAAAAGGTAGGAGTTCGAGGGGATCGAGATCTCAGATCTACGTTGTTATACTCCGAATCAAAGCTTGGTCTTTGATCCCGAGATTCGAGCGATTGTTTCCTTGGTGAAATAATCCCTCCGGCTATTGTTTCCTTAGTGAAATAATACCCGTTATACTGTGTAGATCTGTTCGGATCTAGATCGCGCGGTGGTCCACGGCAAACAACCCCGGCGTAGGCAAACAACCCACCAAAGCGAGTGACCGAATAACAGGAGCTCGCGATTTGTTCACAAGGAGAAAAAGTTGTAATTTTTGATTTTCTTTATTTTTGATTTTCATTGTAACCGGATCTAAAAAAGACCGGATCTTCTGTAACCGAAAAACTGTTATTCAAGATAGCAATGACATCAATGAAGAAAACAACGAATTTTCCGGCGAACAATATTTTGTAACTTTATCGTTTTCCTACTATTCTTCTTCCTTAATTCACTAATTACTTTATTTTTGGGACTTTAATTGTCCTAAATTGCATTCCTATCACTTGACCACCACCACCTTCCACTCCGACCACTGTTGACATCCTCCATCTCCTTGGAAAAATGTATTAGTCTCCACTTTTCTCTAATTTTTAATTTTTATTATAGACTTATCATACAATTAATGATATTATTTTTTGATAATCATGTAAATATAGTTACTCTAAACCTAAATGCCCTAATTTTAACCCTAATATCACAAAGCGCTAATAGTACCCTAACCCTAAACCTAAAATCATAATAATCCAATCATACTAATATTATTCGTATCCTAGGACTAGTGCCCTAATAACACTAGACTTTAATACTACCCTTATGCTAATTGCCTTTAGTGGGATATATAACACAATAATGTGACATATATTCATTTAGGTGAATAAAAAAATATTTAACCTTAGCCTTAGATCCATATCCAATAATTACAACCAACTTTTTGGACTTATAATATAAGGTAGACAATTCAATTTGGGCATGGAATTAATTCCATGCCAAAGAGGATCATTTACTTTATATTATAAGTAGAAAGAATGACATGTAACAATTAGATCTGTCCAGTTCGGAGGGGTTAGGAATATATGTGTATATCTAACTTCGTATACTTTGTACCATTTCATTTCTGAAAAATTTTAGCTACACGTAGCCGTTGTTCTCCATATACGATAAGCATATGTTGTTTTGTATTTCGGTCTATTACTTATCAATTTTAGTCTATTATTGATACCCATAATAACATTCACATAGTGTATTCGGAGAACAACGAGTAGGTGCTGCTAAAATTTTCTAAAAATAAAAATGCACAAAGCATTCAAAGTTAGATGTAAGGACTACTATTCAAACCAAGACAATGAAGATCATCAAAGAGTGTTTTGACAAATTTAGTACGGCAATAAAGATTATAAAAAAGTAATTTCACCTACTTTAGTATTTGTTTAAATCAACTACAATAAAGACTATCAAATTAAGATAATTTATGAGATATTAAAATAATTAATAATTGTATCTAATATACAAATGAGAAACATTCTTAACAAGTTGTGGATTAATATTCCTATTATGAAAAGAAGAGTGGGAGGTGACACTCGATATTGAGACGGATGCTAAGCCTTCCTTGAGTATGCATATGTGAATCTAAGGAAGTTAGAGAGCTATTTGCTATGTTGTTCGTGTAGTATGTAAAAAAATAGAGGTTTGGTGGATAGAGTTGTTATAAGAAAACACTTAGAAAGATGGGAATTTGACGAAATTTACAAATATTAGAAATTTCATGAGGAAGGCAAAGATATTGAACCAGCTGAAGAAAGTATAGACATGAGGATGGATGATACATGGGCAATGTTCAATGATATTGCAACATTTACAAAGTTGCACAAGTTCCCGAAGTAGCAAAAGTACCGAGAATTGCAAAAGTTCCCAAAGATGTAGAAGGTGTTGGAAATGCCAAAGATGTGCATGACACTAAGGGCTTTAAAAGTTTAATGAAGTTATTAGAGGATGATGAAAAAGATTTGTATGACGGCTACACTGAGTACAATAGATTGTCATTTGCTCTTCAACTGATGTGTATTAAGACCCTTAGTGGAATGATAGATAAATATTTTCCAATACTGGTTAATTTACTATGCAACGTAATTTTGAACAAAGAGAATAGTATAGTAGAAAAGTGTTATGATTCAAATAAGATTGTTAGCGCTCTGGGTTTAGATTCTAATAAGATCGATATATGTTCTAATTATTGTATTTTGTATTATAAGGATAGCTAGAAATACGAGGAAAGTCCAAAGTGTGGAGTGTTTCGTTAGAGAATTAATACGCGTAGTTTAACATGAAAGGTTGATAAGTCAGTAAAGCAGAAGTAGAAAATTCCAATGAATGTGCTTCGACATTTTACCTTAGTGCCTAGGTTACAACAGTTGCATATGACTAAAAACACAACTAAATATATGATGTGATATAAGAAGGAAACATAGATGACGATAAACTTAGACATCCAGCTAATGCAAAGGAATGAGAGCATGTGGATCAATTTTTTCTGTGGTTTGCCATAGAGTGCAAGAATGCCAGACTCGGTCTATCTAGCGACAGATTCAACCCATTTGGTATTATGAGTTTGGGTTGGTCTACTTGGCTAATTGTGTTATCTCCTTATAAATTACCACTTAGAATTTGTATGAAGCAACCATATATGATCCTTTCATTGCTGATATTAGGCAAGCACTCACTCGGTTACGGAATAGATATGTTCATGGAGTTGTTAATTGATGAGTTAAAACATCTCTAGGATGTAGGGATCCATACATATGATTCATTTTCCTATGAGTTGTTTAATCTTCGTGCTATTCTTATGTGGACGATTAATGATTTTTTAGCTTATGCTAATCTCTCCAATTGGTCTATGAAAGGGACATACAATTGTCATGTATGTAATCTAAACTTCGAAGGCTTTCATCTATAGGATAGCCGAAATATGTGTTATTGGATTGACAAAAGATGGTTACAAAAGGAACATAGGTATAAAAAGTGGGCAAAATAGTTTGATGGCTAAGAAGAGAAAAGAGAGAAGTCACGTATAATGACTTGTGATGAGATTGTAAAATTATTGGAGGGATGCCTAAATTCAAGTTCAGAAAGGATTGATATACAAAAGATGATATTCTCGCTCTGAAATGGATTTAATCATCATGAAGAAGACATCGAAACGAAAGAAATAAGCACAGAGTTTGGATGACATAGAAGCTAAGCAATTACCGATAGGATGGACAAAATTTAGAATATATGCGACAACCTATTATCCACACTCCTAAAAGATGGTAAAAAATCAAAGGATGATTTAAGGGCTAGGTGAGATTTGAATGCATTGAACATATGACATGATCTGCAAGCATGAGAGGTTGTTGATGGCAATTTTGAGTTCTCTTCATCTCTCATTATGATGTTAAAGGTTGAGATGTAGAGATTCCATGAGGTCCTCATATTGGTGAAGTCGCCAAATGGTTACTACTCTAATATTTCAAATAATGTCCAGGCGAAAGAGCAAAACATTTTGGGACTTAAGAGTCAAGAATATCATATCCATCTCCACTAATTGTTTCATGTGGCGCGCCGTAACAACATGGTCGATGATGAAGTAACAAAAGTTATAATTGAATTCTATGGAATTTTTAGAAAGTTATGCTCTAAAGTTATTAATGTTGTTGAAGCTTTTAAGGCACTTAAAGGAGAAATAAATGAAACCCTCTACAAAATAGAGATATTCTTTCCGCCATCATTTTTTACAGTCATGGTCCATCTTACACATTATCTTGTAGAGGAGACATTAATTGGAGGACTAGTTAACTATCGTTGGATGTCTCCCATAGAGAGGTTAGTCAAAATTCAATTTAATATTTAGATAAAATATAATTGTTTTATCTTGATAACTCACAGATATTAATGTTTTCCTTAGATATTTGGTTTCTTGAAATGTACTATGCCAAGTTGGGCTCATCCAGAGGGTTCGATTGTTGATTGTTATGTGGAAATGAATATATGATGTTTGTTAGACCCTAATGCCACTAGGAAAGAACCCTAGAGGGGGTGAATAGGGTTTATGCTAATCTAATCCGATTTAATACCAATTGAAAACTTATTAACAAGTTATCCTAGCAAATAAGATATGTAACAATTATATGCAAGAATAAGCAATATAAATAAAGGGTAAAATAAACAAACTACAAATGTGATAGGGCAATATACACAAAGAATAATAGACAATGGCGATATAAGATAAACACAAAAGAAAATGCGTCAATGACAAACTCAAACACAAGTAAATGATCACAGAGTTCGGATCTTCCGTCCTACGTCTCCGCTCCCCACTCCCGGGGAGAAATTCACTATCACACCGGGTTTTCAACTCTCATCTAAAAACGTTTACACCTCACAATCAGTTTTCTAGCTCACTGAAAACTTTATAATCAACACTCTTACAATCCCACTCTACACCCTCTAAGTGTTGGTCTCTAGCCCGTGTCTCTCTCAAGTGCTCGGATTTACAACCTCTCACTAGGCTTTACTACTGACGCCACTCCTCTTGGGACGACCCTGTCTCTCATCACACACTCCTCTCGGTGTACAAGTGTATTATAAAGTGTATCCCACAATAAAAGCTCTATACAATAATTTGTTCTCTAATATAGATGAGAACACAATGAAAGCTCACTCTCTAAGTCACAAACCCACAACCCCAAATTATACTATGTATACAAATACAATAAGCTCAATAGGTTGTGTGTGAACAAAGAGTATAAATAAAACAAATCTAAACTCAAATAAATTCTAGCTTATGGAAATAAAAATCAAACATATAAATAGCTAGATTTGAGTTTAGGAAAACTTCTCTATGATGACAAGAGAACGAGAGAGAGATGAGTTGAACGCTCAAACACTAAAGGATGATTTCCTCAAGCTCTTGTGAAAATTTCTTCACAAACCAAACTCTTAAACAAACTTGAAACCCTTAAACAAACTTGTAAAACTCTTTTAAACTTTTCTCTTAGTTAGTTTTATGTCTGAGGTATGAGGGGAATTTAAAGAGACCCCAAAACACAAGAAAAACAAAGCAAAAAGACTAAAAACCCAAAACCAGACAAAGCTGGAAAAACTAGTCGTTGGAGCCATCAGTCGACTAATATTGTTTATCAGTCGACTGATGAGCTAACCGTTAGAGTCAGCCCAACACCTCATCGGTCGACTGATGATCTAGTCAGTCGACCGATGACCTCATCAGTCGACTGATCAGTCGACCGAATAAGAAACAGAAATTTTTTACAATTTTAGGTGATTTCTTTAGTCGACTGAACACTTACATCAGTCGACTGATAACATAATATCAGCCTGTAATGAATAGTAAAATTAATTTTTAAAGTGCCTTTAAAAATAGTAAATAAATTCTAAAAAATGTAAAACTTTGGTAAATGATTCTAAACATGATAATAAACATGTTGCAAAAAGAATTTTTTAGAATTTCACTTCTCAATAGTGACAACTCATCATTTTTCAAAATAATCCAAAACATGAAAATGAATAATACTTGTTTTTGACATTTAAGCTAAACCATGTTTTGCAACTTTATAAAATGATTATATAGACTTAATAAAAGATGTATATAATAATTGTTAAGTCCATAAACCAATAACTCAATATTTTTTATAAAAAACGTATGTTTTGCAAACTTTCAAAACAATAAATATGATTTTATTGAACTAAATAAACTTGATATTGATGAAATCATATATAAGCATATAAACATGAAGCAAGAATGTATTTTCTAAATTTATTCAATTGTTTCATATTTAAACTTGAACACTATAAAACTAAAACATATGTGTGTGTGTGTGTGTGTGCGTGTGTGTGTGTGTATACATAGAAACCAATAAAATGTGTGTGTATTTGAGCTTAGAGTATTAAACACACATAATATAAAACATAAACTAGAAATACCCAAGCTTGAAGGTCTTTAATATAGCTTGTCTTGGATGCAGATGTAGCTTGCACTTGGATCTTGACTTGAATTGTATTGCTTCACTCCACTGTTCCGTCAACTTCCATTAGATATGATCATTGAAGTGCAATTCCATCCAACCTCCAACTGATTATTTGTCTAGAATAAATATAAACACGTAAACACTAGACAAATAATATTAGTTGTAAATTGTTTGTTAAAACGTCATCAAAACAAGAAGGCCAACAATATTTGCTTCTTAGTATATGTGAGGTGTACATACAAATAAAACCGCACAAATTTGTAATAGAGATGACACTTTCCATGGAAGTACCAAGATGAACAAAGAATATTCCATATTGGACTTGAAATAAGCTCATGCATTCTTATTGCACAACCTGGAAATCTTTAAAGAGTACAAAAAGTAAGTAAATTAATATTAATATATATGGAGTTTTTTTAAAATTAAATGATTATTGATCTTCAGTGTCATATCAATAGTCAACATTTGGAGGAGTTACGGTTAGAAATAACTAACGTGTGCATGTAATCAAGTTGTAAAAAGTATATCTAAAATGTTTTACTGAATGGGTTGTAAATGAAGTAAGTTACAAGTGTTTTATTTTTAATTAATTTTGGGAAAATTTTAGGTTAATTTTTTTAAGATCGTTTGTGATTATGTTCGGCATCTTTTACTAAAGTATACATTAAAGCAAAATCAAAAAGCCTTCAAACTCACTCGAGAATGCCACATCAGATTTCTCAATTCATAAAATTTTTTAACGCGTGTTCACATCTCTACACCATTCATCTAATAAAAAGTTCTCCAATTAATTTAAGCCGTTAATTTAAAAATCTCTTTATTTAGTAATTTCCTATATTTCTTCAATTACCATGTAATTTGTAACTAATTCTAAATCCCTTCTCCCTCAAAAATTCCTCTAAGTTACTTTATTTCTTTTTTGATTGAATTTTGGAGCCTTGGTCACATATTCTTTCTCTTTACTGGTAAAACTATGAAAAGCAATCTACCCGGGTTTCCATAGCTGTTGATCTATGCCCTCGAAAGATCATGTACATTTTTATTTTAGGGAATTTCAGGTATTGATTGATGTCAAAGATTACTCCTTTATGAAAATTTTGAGAAATTATTTATATTCATGTATTTATTTTTTATTTGTTTGTTTAAACATTGATTAGTTATTCAAGAATAAAACTGGATAGTTATAGGAATATACTTTTGTGAGGACAAGTATGCTAACGAGGCGCAAAAAGTTGTGGGTAAACTTGATAGTTAACTTTGATTTTTTTATATATTTATTTTTTAAATCTAAATTATAAAAATTTTCATATATGAAGAAATGTAGATGCATACCGATCATATTATTATACAAGTGAAAATAAATATTGTGAACCAAGATTGTATTGGTTTTTGCGTATGTTACTTTATGTAAGGCTTAATTCCCCAATTTGCTATAAGTTTAGATTATCAATTTTGATTTGATGTCATTATCGGATTTTATTGATGATGTATGCGTACAATTTAGCACAGTATAATGTACAAAGTGAAAATAAAGTAGTTGTTTTTGTTTAATTAAGGGCATGTTAGTCCTTACTTATTCTGTGCGGATTCGAGTTTATAGAATTTTAGTATTTATTCTACAACACTTGAGAATATTGATCATCATCATCAGAAATTTGAAGATCAGAGGATGTTGTTTGAATCGAAAATTGATTTCTTCATTGTCATTGAATTTGTTACAATCGTTTAACAATTACAAATTCAAAAAAAAAAAGAGAAAAGTCGATGTTTTTATAAGATCTTCTTACACAATGAAAAAAAATAAACAAATACAATCTCCTTAAAACACACGCAACAGACGTTTATCACCCGCTGTTTCGCATGAGATATTTGCCTGTACCAGGACGCGTTAGTCCGTGGACCACCACGGATCAGATCCGGTTGACAGTGATAGATTAATGTTCTTGCTTCACAAAGGAAATAATCGCAGAAGTGATAATCTTGACCAAGCGAGATTACGACTCCTCTCAAGATCAAAACCAAGTTTGATCCGGAGGAAAGAGGGAACATGCCTCAGATCCTTCGAATAGCTTCCTCTTTATGCTGAAGTTCGCCAAGATCCGCTAGCCCTCCTTTGAAATTTGTGCTCAACTCTTCAATTTGACAACACCTCGCCCTCTGATTTCAGATCCCTGCAAATGAAGGCCCTAGACTTGTATTTATAGGCTTCAGAAACTCGGTTTTTGGATAAGAATGATGATTTAAGTTTATCCGCAGTTAACAATCGCTTAAGCACATTCAGGGATAGTATCAAAGCAGTTGGGAGGCTCTGAAACAACCAAACCTCGAGAAAACTCGTCAAAAACGCGTTTTTGACTCAAAACTGCACGA
>NW_017972278.1:0-11747 GCF_001876935.1 Asparagus officinalis
GAGCTCTGGTGGCCCGGGCCCGGTCTGGGGGCCGGGGCCGGGGCCGGGCCTGACCTGGTCCGGCTTTTTCTCTTTTTCCTCTTTTCTTTTTTTTTTGATAAAAAAATGCTAATAATTAATTATGTAACTATATAAGCTTATTATATTTATATAATTATGTATTTATTTGTACATATATTGTGTAACTATATATTATATATACATACATTATATGCAAATATATTGTATATATTTATAAGTTATAACATAAGTATATATATATCACTTATGTAGTTATGTATGTATTTGTTATATACTTACATTATGCTTATTTAAGTACAATTATATAATTTACTTATATGATTTACTTTTATAAATACTAGATACTTAAATATTATTATACTGTAATTCTATTATATACGATATACTAGAATTCTATTATAATTGTAATTCTATTATAATATACACATATGACATATGATATAAGTACACTTATAACTACGTTATATATAACTGTAATTCACCGCTACCCGTACCCATTGGCCATTACCCGACTCCGACTCTATAAAATGAAATCCCTCATTCACAACTCCTAAACCCTAATCTCCACCCTCACCAGTCTCCACCCCTCACCTCCTCGGCTCCTCCCCTTCTCCCATCCCCTCTCTCCCCCTCAAACAACCATCCCTTCAAACCCTAATCTCCAACAAATAGAGGTGAATCCCTGTCCAGCTCGAGGCCGTCGCTCGTCGTCGTCGTCGTCGTCGTCGCCGAGCTCGAGGCCGCTGACGCTGAGATCTCGTCGCCTCTCATCGATTCGAGCAGCTTTCGACCCCTGAATCCTCAGGTATGAACTTATCCTGTGTAAACCGACTCGGTTTTCTGTAGAGTGTCGGTGCCATTCGGTTGTCAAATAGTTGGTCGAAACCCGACCGACCGAATGCTCACCCCTACTCAGAGAGGCTGTGGTTAATTTATTATGAGCTCCTAATGTTGGTCTGATCATCCAATTTATTAGTAAGTGCACGACCATTTCCTGTTCTATTGAAGATAGTTCAATTGGGATCTTTAAATTGGAAGGGGGTGAAATGTCTAGTGACTCAATAGAGTTTTCGAAATAATCTTTTTTGTTATCTGTATTTGATGCATGCCCATTCTTACAAGATCATCTTTATTGATTTTGGTAATCCCATTCAATAGAAAAAAAAACAATTTGATGAAAATATTGGTAATGAAACAATATTTTACGCTGAAGAATCTTTTCGTATTAAATATTTCTTATACATAGTTGATAAATCAGTTGGCTCAATTGAAAGTAGGTTTGAACAATTTAAAACATATGAATTTTTTTTTGGTTTTTTGTTTGATTTCAAAAAAATTAAAAGCTTTAGATGATATTGAATTGAAAGAATATTGTTTTAATCTTGAAAATGTACTAAAACATGATGAACATTTAGATATTAATGGACTTGATTTGTTTTCAGAATTGACGGTGCTTAGGGAAATTTTAAAAGTAGAGATTAATAGTCCAATTGAAGTGTTGAACTATATAAAACGGTTAGATTCTTTTCCAAATACTTGTATTGCTTATCGTGTATTATTGACTATACCCGTAACAGTTGTTTCCGCTGAAAGAAGTTTTTCAAAATTAAAATTACTAAAATCTTATTTAAGATCGACCATGTTACAAGATTGAATAGTTTAGCAATATTATCTATCGAAAATAATGTGTTAGAAAATTTTGAATATAGAACTTTAATTAGTAATTTTGCAGCTCAAAAGGTAAGAAGAATGAGATAAAATATATTATTGACTATACCCGTAACAGTTGCTTCCGCTAAAAGAAGTTTTTCAAAATTAAAATTACTAAAATCTTATTTAAGATCGACCATGTTACAAGAGTGAATAGTTTAGCAATATTATCTATCGAAAATAATGTGTTAGAAAATATTGAATATAAAACTTTAATTAGTAATTTTGCAGCTCAAAAGGTAAGAAGAATGAGATAAAATATATTATGAGTTGTATCATTTAGGTCTCATCTAATATTTCGTCTTGGGCCCCAAAATTCCTAGGTACGACTCTGCTCTCTCTCGCTCCATCACGACCATGGCGGCAGCATCGACCGAAGGAGCTCCGACGGCGGCGGCCATGGAGACAGAGGGCCGTCTTCCTCCTCGCCCTCAGTTCGAGGCGTTGAAGGCCCACGAGATGACCGATGGCAAGCCCCAATTCCGCAAGGTTGTGGTCCCCGCTCACAGATTCTCCCCGCTGAAGAAGAACTGGATGGAGATCTACACTCCGGTCTACGAGCATATGAAGATCGATATCAGGATGAATCTCAAGGTTTGATTTCTTCTCTTGTCTAGGGTTAGGGTTTTTAAAATTTTATTCTTTAAACGAACATATAACTAGTATTTGTTGATGTAATTGGATGGAAAGCTATTTGCTAATACCAAAATGATGAATTGTTTCTAACATCAAAAGATGATCTAGAGTAAGGACCTTTTTGGGCTTGGATTTGCCCCTCGCAAAGGAAAGTTAGGTGAACATAGGATAAGTTTAAGTTGATATTGTTTCTAACATCAAATGGTAAAATTGTTTCTAACATCAAATGATGAATTGTTTCTAACATCAAATGGTGAAAAGTTAAAGTGTGCATAACTTGTTTGGGAATTTAGTAACGGGATCAAGAGGAACTCGTTTTCCCAAACTGAAGTTTAATGAAGTGAAGGGAAGGTAAGGAAATATATGTAAATTTACAAGATTAATCGTCTTTATAAGACTTCCCTTCCCCTCCATTATACCCCTCTATTACATCCGAATTTGGGGAAACAAAATCTCAAAATTTCCTCTTAGTCTTAACTTCCCTCCCATTATCTACCTCAAATCAATTCTTATTAGTGTGTCCCCTACCTTTCCATACCCAACATTAACCCAAATCCAAACATGCCCTAAAGGGTATGGTGTCTAGAATGTAACGTTAGCAAAGTTGAGAAAACATATTGAGTGGGTCAATGGTCAAGGAATGCTTCAGAGTGGTTATTTTGTGATTTAAGGCCAATCATTCATCACGATGATGAGGTTGAGTGAGATATGACTAGAAGTTGGGTTGTTCTTATTGAGGATAAATAGAATTATGCATGAGATGGCATAAGAAATTAGTGCATTTTGTAAGAAGGTAGGTTGTTCTTGGTGAGGATAAACCATGGATAGTTGATAAATATTGTTATGGAGTCTTGGGCAACTGTTGTGGATGCCATAATGATTGAATTATAGTTATTATAGCAATGGCTAGAGAGTGTTTGGGGCGCTTTTTTCCAGTTAAACTAGCTTTTAAGCTAGTTTTTCCATATTTGCTTGTTTGCTAACATCTGTAATAAGTAGCCATTATGCATTGTCTCATTTTAAAAAGTTAGGCTTTCCTACATTATAAGAAGTTAGTTTATAAGCTCACCTAAATAAGCTAGGTAAGTTAGGTTTAGGTTTGAGCAAGCAAATGAACTATTTTGACCATACGATATTTATGAAGTTTTGTCATGAAAGTGAAAAGCCATCAAAAGCTAACATAGCTTAAACTCTTCTAAAACTAAGCTCCCCAAGCACCCTGAGATAGTTCACTAAAAAGATACTTTATGTTTTAAGGGTTTCAACAGATATTTTCCTGTTTGTAGCTAAAGTGAAAAGGACGTGGAGCTTAAGACGGTGGTGATCTGCAATCTCTTAAGGCAAATACAATAGGAGAGTGTAGGGTTTGTGGAAATACCAGTTCACTTTTTGGTCCTCAGGATTATTTTGTTGGGAAACTCTGTTTCAAGATGTAAACATAATCTTTATTTAGCTTTAGTCTATGCAGATGTTAATATGGCTGATAATGAGTCTAGCTTAACATTTAGAAACGCAAAAGTAACTTTTATGTCTATCAATTTTAACATGTACAATGTTTTTACCGCCAATGTCGTGTATGTGCAAATTATAGTCTGTGTTGTCATTGTTATCTTCATCTAAATGTGTTTTCCCGTAAAAACTATGGGTACGGACAAGGTTCTGCTGAGTCCCACAAAGGAAGCAACGAGTTTCGTGCAATCTGCTCTCAATGACTCTGGTCAAGTCCGATAAGCAAATTGAGGGCCTCATCGTGATCTAGATGTCCAGTCAGATAGCTGGTAGATTTGTTTAGTTATGTACTTAGCTCCAGCTGGCTGGTAGTTCTTTTAGTTATGTAGTTTAAGCTCATTTAGTTGTACATAATAAACCTCTTGGATTCCTCTGAAGGGAAAAACGTAAGTCGATGAAGGAATTATAATAGAAGAAAAGATGGAGAAGTAGAGGAAAATCCAAGGAAGAATTAGAGAAGGGGATTAAGTATTGTTTGCTGACATTTGACACTTCTGCTTCATCTTCTACTTTCAAGCCAGAGTTTCATGTGGATTGATTTGACTCAATCCATTTAGTTCATAGCTGACCCTCTCGGACTCTCGGTTCCAGTTTTGATAGTAGCGGTGTAGCACCATGGGCATTTGACTCAATCCATTTAGCCCGTAGCTGCCCCTCTCTCAGTTCCAGTTTTGATAGTGGCATATGGGTAGTGGAGACACTGTCCTGTTAGTAGTCTTCTATTAATAGTTTCCTGTAACATCAGAAGCCATTTTCTATAAATTTCCTATATAACATACTGTCTGTCCATGACCAGTTATGTAGAACACTCTTCCTGTAACATACTGTCCTTCGATTAAGCAGTATCGTAACTATTGTCCTGACCGTTCTAGGCGTGACTCTTTAAGTACATATTTTTCTCATTCATCTCCTTTTTTGTGCGAATAAGTTACTTTTAACTACTTATTGGACAGCTATAAAGCTTACTTTTCTGTTACAGGCCAGGAAAGTAGAGCTAAAAACTCAAAAAGACACCCCAGACGTCTCAAACCTTCAGAAATGTGCGGATTTTGTCCACGCCTTCATGCTAGGATTTGATGTCGCAGATGCCGTGGCCCTTCTCCGACTTGATGATCTCTACGTAGACTCTTTCGAGATCAAGGATGTCAAGACACTTCGAGGGGAGCACCTTTCTCGTGCAATTGGCAGGCTTTCGGGAAAAGGGGGCAAAACAAAATTTGCCATTGAAAATTCTACTCGTACTCGTATAGTTATAGCTGATTCCAAAATTCATATTCTGGGTTCCTTTTTGAACATAAAGGTTGCTAGAGATTCACTTTGTAGTCTCATTTTAGGATCTCCTGCAGGCAAGGTCTATTCCAAGCTCAGAGCTGTGTCCGCAAGATTAGCAGAGAAGTATTGATGGTGTGCATTATTTATGAAAAAAAAATGTTAAATGAGTTTTTATGTTTGAGTGGATAAAAAAATTTTGGTTATCTATATTTCGGAGGAGTTAAGTATTTGATATGCAGCTGTCTACTTATTCATTATTGTACACCTGCCAAGGTGATGTGTGCCTGTTGAATACTTTGTAGGTACCTATGTTTTGTCTTCACACGAGAGTTGTTTTGTTTCATCTATTGTGATATTCAGTTGGACTCCAAAAATGAATAGATGGTTGGATCTTGTTCCCTCTGAACTGAAGGCATGTATTTGATTAGGCGCTGGCAAGTGATGATGCTAATGTTGTGGCATTTTGGTAACATGATATTATAGTGCATGAGTTAACGATGGATAATTAAGCAAAAGCTTGGAATGGGAATTTTCCCCCTCCCCGGGGGATACCCCTTGTTCTTTCTTTATTGTGACAGATAAGATTGTGAATAGTTGTTACTCTTTTACCCTTGAGAAGGTCTATCTGTTAAATAATAAATTTCTGTTTTTCAATGGATAAAAGAGTTGTAAGAATTCACTCAAGGGTCTATCTGCGACAGTAAAACTATAATGGGTTTATCTGCGGATAAAAGAGTTGTAAGAATTCACTCAAGGGTCTATCTGCGACAGTAAAACTATAATGGGTTTATCTGCAACTGGGTTATATTATATAGTCTATCCGAGGGTCTATCTGCGACAGTAAAACTATAATGGGTTTATCTGCAACTGGGTTATATTATATAGTCTATCCGCAATTGCAGAGTCTAGCTAGCTGATTGAAACTTGATTGACAATACGCTTTACTGTCAAAAATAGAAGGATAAGTTAACAAAAACCTTCTAAACTTGGGGTTCAAACCTTGAACTTTAGACAAGTAATGTTGACAATAACATAGTTAATGAAAGAAAGAGTGACGATAAAACATTTAGAATGTATCAAATAAGACCCTCTGATGCACATGGTAGGGAGAAGTCTCAAAATAGTAGTAAGTTTGCAAAAAAAAAAAAAACAGTAAGAGGTTGAGTTAAGAAGAGTTGTGGACACTAAAAAATATGAATAACACTACAGACACATTCTCCACCACACCCCCTCTCCTGCTACAGTGCAGGGGGCCCACCTGAGATTTTTTAAATATATTATTAATATTTCTCTAGTAGTACAACCATTTAGACTCTCTCAAGTACAAACACACTCTCTACTACATTACTACACTCTTTTACAACCACTCACTATTTATTTTTCTTCTCCTTCTCTCTCTCTTCCCCTCCGTCTCTCCCCTTTTCTTGCTATTTGGGATGATATCCACCGAAGGCTTTGGGAGGTTATTTATGGGCGATGATGTGGTAGGTGTACACTGTGAAAGTTAGGTCGCTGCAGTGTTGCTACAAAATACTTGTTGGTGGGTCGTGACTATAGTGTTGATTGGTGGCTGCTAACTTTAACCCTCTCCCTCTGCAGCGGCTTCTCTATCTATGAGTCCAAACAAAATTCTAAATTCTTCGTGAATGCTTGGATTTCTTCTTTCACAATTTATCTATACTCATCATCCACGGATGGCTTCTTCACGTCTTCAATTACAGCGACATTATCATATTTATCATATTTGAGATTTGGCTTTCTAGGTCTGACCGATCTTCGAATTTGTCCTATTTGTTCCTCACTGATATATTCTATCTGATTGGGGTGCTCCTATTCTAATGTTATCGGATGAACACCATTCATCTACGGATTCTTTCTTTCAGAGATGTTGGATAAACTTGGTTCTGTCTTCTTTGACGGTTGTGATTTTTCTTATTGATTGGCTCCCCCAACCTCTCTTGTAACCGATCCTTTGGATCATTGGACTCTAGAAGCACAACTTCTTGTGGAGTCCACCAAGACAAGGCTTCGTCAAACACTACATTCCTTGATATGTAGCATCCTCCGGTTATGGATCACAACATCTCCACTCTTTTGTTGTCATACTCCACAAAAATACACCTTATGGTCTTTTGTCAAACTTGTTGCGTAAGTGATCAGCCACAAAGACATAACACACACAATCGAAAACTCTGAAATGGCTTACTGTTGGTTTGATATTCCACAGATTCTAAAAGGGTGACATGAACTCCAGCTTTGGTTGTTGTAGCTGAGTGATCATGTGCACCGCAGTCTTCATACACACTGCCCAAAAATGTCCCAGCGCATTCTTGACATGAAGCATGCTTTAGTATATCTCCCCAAGATGGAGATTCTTCCTTTCAGCAACACCACTCTGCTGCAGAGCATTTGGACATGTTAGCTGTCCCGAATCTTATGTTGTTTCAGGTAGTCACAAAACTCTTTTGATGTGTATTCTCCCCCGTTGTCTGTGCGTAGGCAACGAATCTTCTTGCCGAGTTCTCCTTTGACTTCTTCTCGAAATTGCTTGAATTTGGAGAATGCTTTTGACTTTTTCATTAGGAAATATACTCAGACATATCTCGAGTAATCATCGATAGAAGTAATCATGTATTGCATGCCACTTATCGGTCTTGCTTCACTCAGATGAATACATCTGAGTGCACGAGCTCTAAAGGTTCCTTTGCTCCTCACTCTGACGCGCTTTTCTGGTGTATGAACTCCTTGGCTGCATATTTGAGTCAGCCTTGGCATACCACTTGCTTCGTTCCTTATTGTTGAACCACACCTCACCTTCACTTCTTATTGAAATGCTAGCCATTTGTTTTGGCTCAGATCTCTTGTGTAGTGAGGAAACTCTCTAACTTTAATAGTGTTGGTTGAGTCGGCCAGCTGTGTGTAGCAGCAACAAGCCCGTGGTACTTTGATCTCGAGCTGTGGATGATTACTCTTCTCATCCTTACATCGAACACTTTAAAAAATTGATCTAGTTGAGCAATATCTAAATAGAGTGATTTTACTTGGTTTAAGTACTGACTGGTAGTCAGATTCTTCAGTGGTAAGGTCACCAGTTGATTCTCAAAGAGCTAAAGTCGAGCGTCGTTCTTCTTTGAGAAAAGTGTAGTGAGCATATCCCATGCCTCCTTCGGAGTTCTGACATCTCACATATAGTCTACGAGATCTTCTTCTACTTCGGCTTCAGCACATACATAGCATTATCGGCTTTAATGTCCACGAGCTTCCCGAGGTAATATAGTTGTAGTTATTACCGTAGAGTTTCTTGAGGGTAGTAATAGTACTTGACAGATCCACCATCATGACGTGGTACTGTTTTAGTATCTTCACGCAAGTCTGGTCCCTGGCCAATTAACTTCACAGTCCTAGACTAAGCATGCACTTCGGTAACGTCGATAGGATCACTGTAGGAGAGAGCCCGTCTCTGATTGCCTGCTCTGATACCAATTATTGATTTGCAAGAGTGGTTATGATACCACGTCTTGAGTTGATAAGGGTGATGGACAATAAGAAATATATTATTATTATTTTTCTAGTAGTACATGTTGGACCCTAGAGGGGGGGTGATTAGGGTCAAGAGGCTCTAAGATGCAATTAAAAAACAGTACAAGCAAACCACAAAACAGTAATGCGATAAAAGAAAGAGAGATAGAGTTAGGAGTTCGTTATCCTTGACGCGCGATGTGTTAACGAGGTTCGGCCCTCTGGCCTACGTCCCCGCTCCCCACTCTCGAGGAGAAATCCACTAGCTGAGGCCGAGCCACCTTGGGGTGGCTCGGCTTTGGCCGAGCCCCCGCGGGCGGTGTTTTCCGACTTTTTCGAGTCGTTTTCCGTTGTCTCGTTTGTCCGTGTTTCGGTTGACCTGAGACTCTGATTTGATGGTTTGATTTGGCAGTAATTTGGATTCCTGATTTGGCAGTAAATCCGCTTCTGAGTTCGAGTCCGAAACTGATCTTGATTCGATCGTGATTCGTCCGAGTTTCCCCTTGGTTGGATGGCTCGTTGATTCCTCAACTCATTAGCTTGATTCTGCACGCGGGTGGATTCATTCCGTCGCTTCCGTGCGATTCGTCGATCTCGTCGCCTCGTTGGTTCGTCGGTTTGTGCCGAGCTATGCTAGGGGACCTATAAGTAATTTTATATGCCTACAACGGTCGGAGTAACCTATCGTGTGTTGGCACAACTTCTTAGGTATAACGTCGTCATCATCAGATGACAACGTTTCCTTTTGAGGGCGAACTGCCTTCTTTGGGCTTTCAAGAGTCACGTGCCTCGAGACATGCCTTTTTGGGCGTGAGTTCTCAGCGGGCTCCTGGACTTCAATGCGCAAATTGGTACGCGTAGCTTCCATAAACTCCTTGTCATGTTGAAGGTGGTGGCGACCCCCAGTATGTTGAGTCGTTCGGGGCTTCTTCATCGGGCCCAAACGTTCTTGAACTGGAGCTTTGCATTGCTCATCGGGAAGCGGACCGAGGCGCTCCAAAACTGACCTCCTTCTTAGGGATGATTCCGCGGGATCTCTCGGAGTAGCTACTGGAATTATCGGCGATTTAGATTGGTTCGCCGGAGGTTGAACTTGCATCGAAGGCCGCAATGATTGTTCCTTAGTCTGAATCGCCGCTTCAGACTTCGGCCTCCATACTTGACGAGTTGGTGGCGGCTTCTTGGCTACTTCCTTCTGCAGTCTTCTACGGGCCTCTTGGACTTGAGCCCGTGCCTGCGCTGATAATGCGCGGCGCTTGTGAATGCGCTCTATCTTCGTTGTAGCATATATTCCATCCATCCTCCGTTGATGGCACTAACGAGCTTGACAAATGAATTTACTATATTTATACTCAATAAGCCATTAGTACCGATAATGGTGGTTGTAAGAACATCATCAAAACATAAGGGCTAACAATCTCCCCCTTTTTGATGATGACAACCAACCATTATATAAGAGCAAAAATAAAATAGCTTATAGATAGGTAGATAGGTGCTCCCCTATCTATGAGCTCCCCCTAAATATATGCAACAAATGAGGAGATTTCTCTTCCCCCTTTGTCACCATAAAAAATGGGGTAAGGAGAAATGCCAAATGCAACATGCAACTAATCAAGCAAGCAATGTAGAACTTTCACATAGTGCATAAGCCCTACCCCCTGAGTGACGGAGGAGTTGGCCAGAACAAGCTTGACCTGGTTGGAGGTCGGTGGAGCTTCACCTGATGCAACTTTGCCATCAATTGGGGTGAGATCTTCGTTGGTATTCTTAACTTCTTCATACCAACGGACCTTTTTCCTGGAGGAGAACTTCTTGGACTTGAGGGGGGAGGTCGATCCGGACGAGGATGACAGATACTCCTGAGATTTGGTGTCAACAAATACTAGGGATACATCTTGTCTTTCTACATGATCGCGTAAGAAATGATGGCCTACATCAATATGTTTAGGTCTAGAATGCAAAACCGAATTTTTGGAAATATTTATAGCACTTGTGTTATCACAAAAGATTTTAACATTTTGAAAATTCAAATCATAGTCAACTAGGCTTTGTTTCATCCATAAGACTTGAGCACAACATAAGCCGGCGGCAATGGCGGCTGCGACGCAACGATCTCGGCAGTGAGATCGGTGGCTCCCACTGTGGTCGCCAGATTGTTCGCGGTGAAAGTTGTTTTCATTGAAGTCATTGTTTTTTCAAGTAACAGTTTTTTGGTTACAAAAGATCCGGTCTTTTTATAAGATCCGGTTACAACAAAATCAAAAAAAAATGAAAATTACAACTATTCAAATCATAGTCAACTAGGCTTTGTTTCATCCATAAGACTTGAGCACAACATAAGCCGGCGGCAATGTATTCCGTTTTCGTAGTGGACAATGCAACACAATTTTGTTTCTTGGAAGCCCAAGAGACAAGGGAATTTCCTAAGAATTGGCATGTTCCACTAGTACTCTTGCGATCTACCTTACATCCGGCAAAGTCGGCATCACAAAAACCATATAAATCAAAAGAAGCGCTTTTTGGATAAAATAAATCAAGGTTAAAAGTTCCATTAACATACTGCGCCGGGGTTAATCCGTGGACCACCGCGCGATCTTGATCCGGTCGGATCTACACGGTATAGCGGGTACTATCTCACGAAGGAAATAACAGCCGAGGGGATTATTTTACCAAGGAAATAATAGCCTTTAGTAATCGAAATCGACCAAGCGAAATCGAGACTCTTCTCGGGATCAAAGGCCAAGCTTTGATCCGGAGAGAAACCATGTAGATCTCAGATCTGATCTCTCTCGAACTCCTGCCTTATTTGGCGTGGATGATCGCCAAGAACCAGATCTAAGAGTCCGAGTCTTCTAAGTATGAAAATCCTAAGGTGAGTTCTCAATCCAGCAGAGTTTCGGCTCCAAAAGTTCCAACCTCTAAAACAATGAGCCACCAAGCCTATTTATAGGCATTTAGAACCAGATTTGGGCTCAGATCTGGGCCTAGATCTGGGCTTGGCCCAGGTGGCCGGCCACCTAGGTGGCTCGGCCACCGAGCCTGACGCTCCTGGGTTCACACAAGGCTGCAGTCCAAGGGGA
>NW_017972278.1:11757-43090 GCF_001876935.1 Asparagus officinalis
AACATGAAAACTCAAAACTATGTATGTATATATATAAAACTATATATATATATAGAAACCAAAACTTGTGTATATATATATATATATATATATATGAAGAAACCAATAAATGTGTGTGTATAGATATTGAGCTTAACGTATTAAACACACATAATATAAACCCTAAACTAAATTACCCAAGCAATCTTGATCTTCAATAAGCTTGACTTGGTACACTTTGCGGATGAAGCTTGAACTTGATCTTTAACTTGAATTGTATAGGCTTCAACCCGACATTCCGCCAACCTCCTTTGGATATGATCGTTGAAGCTCTATTCCATCCATCCTCCAACTACGTTGTTTGTCTACAATAAATACGAAAACATAAATACTAAACAAACAACATTAGTGGTAAATTGTTTGTAAATCATCATCAAAACAAGAAGGCCAACAATCTCCCCCTTTTTGATGATGACAAACAATTTACAAAAAGGAATATATGCATGAAGGAAATGAACATATACAAGATAATACACATGCATATAAATGTATACTCACAATATTTCTCCCCCTTTGACAACATCAAAAAGGGGACAAAAGAATTAAGAGAGCGAAAGCTCCCCCTATCAATAAGCATAGGTGAGTATGAAACAAGAAATATATATAGGGATTGCTCCCCCTATCAAAATGCCATATAGAATATATGCAATAAAGGATCATGGCAAACATATGTGAGCAAGCATACATGAATATGCAAAAAATTTACTCACATACATGAAGATAATGAGAACACATATAAATATGTCACTTTGTCTCATATCATAAAAGCCAATGTATAAAATAGATTTATGAAATCAAAAGAAGAGAAACATGAGAATCATGTAAAAAGTTTTCAAATGAAACAAATCAACCAATTTGAAATCATAAATCAAAGTTTAAATCATGAAACCAAATCATCATTGATTTTCAAAAATCAAGAGAGGCAACTCTATCTAGCTCTTGAGCTAGTATTAACCCATATGAACATTTTAGCATCCGGTAAACATGATTTGGGAATAAACACCCAATAAACCCGGAGGGTATATAACTACAAACCTCTCATTTAAAATTGAAAGCAAATCAAATAATCATGAAAACAAAAGATTTTAACCAATAAAAGGAATTGTTTTCATAAAAGTTTAAAATACATTTTTCGAAACCAAGAAAAAGAAAAAGTACTAAAATTCTTGGCTTTAAAAATTATTTTGGCACCCAAGTATTCTTGGTGCCGGTTTGTTTAGGGACATGACCCCTATCATTAAAGCTCAAAGTCCTAGGGTTATGAACCCTCTTGGACATATATGGTGCACGGGATCGGTTATAGCAATAATTACTCAAATGACCCTTCCGATTGCAATATGTACAATGGAAAGGAAGCATTTGCTTATGTTGATCATTAAAAGGTGCACGTGGAACATTTGCAAATAAAGATTGTCTTTTAGAATTATTTTGCAAATGAGAAACATCATTAAACAAAGGTGGTTTATTTGAGAAATTTGGCAAGTTTGAACATTTTTTCAAATCATAACAAAATTTAGCAAGATGTCCAAACCTACCACAAACATCACATTTAAAAACATGTGGTCTACTAGAAACATTTGGCAAACTAGAATTCTTTTTCAAATCAAAGCAATACTTTGCCAAATGGCCAAAACGACCACATAGAACACATTTATACACATTAGCATGCTTATGATGAGAAATAGATACATGTGCATGTGTGTATGATGAAGAAGCCTTATGAGATGCACAAGAAGCATTAGTCTTAGAAGATTTGTGTGCATCTATGAGATGCACAAGAAGCATTAGTCTTAGAAGATTTGTGTGCATCATAGCAAAATTTAGCAATGTGGCCTTTACGACCGCAAATTGAGCATTTGTAAACTTTGCTATACATATGTGCATAGTGAGTGCTTGGTTTTGAAGAGTTAGCACGAGACTTTGCACATAAGTCCATAAGTTTCTTGTTATTAACAATGCATGTGTTAAGAGTTGAATCTAAAGATGAAATGCGATATTTAATATTGTTCAACTCATCATTAGGCATAGAAGCATTGTCAATAGAAGTAGAGCAAATATGATCATTTTTAAATGATGTAAATTTACTTCTAATAGACTCTACTTCTAACATGGCATCATTCTTCTCATGAATTAAGCTAGCAACATTGGAACTCAAGGTAATATGATCCAATTTTAATTTTTCATTATTTTCTTTAAGGATCACATTATCTTTAGCAATAGTATCAAATTTTGATGCTAGCAATTCATGATCGGATTTTAAATTAACATGCTTGCTTTTAAGATCAATGAAATTATTATGCAACTTAGTGTAGGCATGCATTAACCTATCATATGCACATGCGAGTTCGCTAATGGATAATTCATTTTCGGAATCCGAATCGCATACCTCGCTAGGGCTATTGCCTAGCGGCCGAGTGCATGATGATGATGCTCCAAGCCTACTTGAAGAAGAATCTTCCAAATTACGTCGGATTTCCTCCAAGTTGCCTTGATGTGCTTCTATAAATTTTTATAAATTATAAGCACTATCAAAATGAACAAATTTGTTAGAAAAGGATGAGTCAAAAGCATTAAGCAAAAATTCTAACAAAAGCTTGTTCATTATAAACATTCTATGATCATTTTTACACCACTTGGATTTCTCCGTAGTGGGTACAATATAAGCTTCATCTATAATATCCCATAAATCAAAATGTCTAGATCTAACAAATATATTAAATCTAGAACACCATTGGTCATAGGGGAAATCAACTATTCTAGGAGCAACATTAGGATTATAGCCTAAACAAGGTGCATCATTCATAGCCATAATAATATAAATATGCAAGCAATGTAATCAATAAATCGCAAAACTAGATTAGCACCAAAAGATAACTTGGATCTTTAACTCAAGGTGGTTAGACCTTAAATCAAAGAGCACCAAGCTCTGATACCAATTGAAAGTACCCTAATACCGCTAGGAAGGAACCCTAGAGGGGGGTGAATAGGGTTTATGCTAATCTAATCCGATTTATGCCAATTTAAAACTTATTAACAAATATCCTAGCAAGTATATATTCTAGCAAATGACTTATGAACAATATGTGAGCAAGGATATACAAGTTAACACAAGGGTGAACAAACAAAACTAGATAGTGGGTAAAATAAACAATGAGCAATTGACAAAGGTAATATGAATAATAAGCACGAATATAAAAGTACGCCAATGCAATCACAAACAAATCATATGTTCATGAGGTTCGGTCCGCCTGACCTACGTCCCCGCTCCTCACCTCGAGGAGATCTCCACTACCACACCGGGTTTTCTACGCTTACCCGAAAAACGTTTACACCTCACAATACGGTTTTCTAGCTAACCGACTACACTAACTACCACATCAAGTGTTAGTCTCTAGCCCGTGTCTCCCTCAAGTGTTAGGAATTATAACCTCTCTCTAGGCATTATCACCTACCCCACTCCTCTTGGGACAACCCCGTCTCTCACCACACACTCCTCTTGGTGTACTAGTGTAATACAAAGTGAATCCCCATAATTTGCTCAATACAAATAAATTGTTCTCTACAATGGATGAGAACACAATGTAGGCTCACACTCTAAGTCACACAATCCCACAACCCAAATTATACTAAGTATGAAAATACAATAAGCTCAATAGGTTGTGTGTGATCAAAGAGATAAAACAATATAAACTCAATATGAAATCTAGCTTATGAAATTAAGAACAAACTTATAAAATGCTAGAATTGAGTTTAAGAAAACTTCTCTATAGATGACAAGAGAGAGGGAGAAGAATGAATGCTCAAACACCAAGGATGATCTCCACTTGCTCTTGTGAAATTTGCTCCACAAACCAAACTCTTGTAAATGCTTAAAAGCTTTTTAAACAAACACTAAACCCTTAAACAAAACTCTTTAAACACAATTCTATTGGCTTTTTTAGAATATCGGAAGCGGCATGAAGGTCATTTGTATAGGCTCCATGAAACCCAATCCCAAAGAACACCCAAGAGAAAGATCATCGCAAATAAAGCCAAAAAACCATAAATCACTGGAAAACTAGCCGTATAGCTGAAACAATGTAAGTTGACTTGAGGAGAGAGTAAGTCGACTTGCATATCGTCCCGTATGAGAACAGATCACGGCATGTTCTAGAATTTTGGAGTTATCTGGATATTTTACAAATCATCAAAAAATAAGTAAATCAACTCCATAACATGTAATGAAATTTTTGAGGATGTTTTTAAACATGTCAGATGAAACATTTTTAACAAAAAAGATATTTATGAAATATCACTTCTCAATTGTGAGAAAAATTAAATATTTGAACATAAGATATTTCAGATTCTAAAAACTGCTGAAAAAACAACCACGGATTTATTAAAGATCCAATGTTGACTAGTAAATCAACTCCAAAAAATCCATGAAATTTTTAAGAAGCTTCTAACATTATACTGGAAACATGTTAGAGACGAATTTTTTTTTTTTTTTTCTTAAATCACGATTCCCATTCTGAGAGAAAGTATATTTTATTTTGTAAATCTCTTGCGGTGTCAAAATACATTAATCTGTAACACCTTCATAAGTCGACTAGAAAAATGACATAAGTCGCTTGGTATATAGTCGACTGAATAACAGCTTCGAGTAAAGTCGACATGAGCAAGGAGTTTTTGGGGCCACATTCCAAGTAGTTCATAAGTCGACCTTGCTTAAGGTGTTTTAATAAGTCGACTTATAAACGGCACAGGCAACTGTTCATGTTGAAAACACTGATTTTTAAAGTGCCTTTAAAAATGAAAACAAATAAATTCCAAAATTATGAAACTTTGCGGAAAATATTTATCAAACATGATAATATAACATGTTACAAAAATGAAATTTTTGGTAATTGCATCTTCCTACAATGTGAAAACTCATCCATTTTATAAAACTAGTCCCAAAACACGATATGCGGTGAACAAGTAAAACTTACATGTTTCTGACATAAACCATGTTTTGGGAAACTAGTAAAATGATTTATAAGACTTCCATAAATTGTATAAATAATCATTGGAAAGTCTAATAACTAATAAACAATTAATCTTAATAAAAACACTTATATTTGAATAAAATCAACAAATACGTGTGTGTGATTAAATATGGCTTAAATGTATTAACACACAAGTTATAAAAACGCTAAACTAAATATATCCCAAAAGCTTGTGATCTTCAACGAGCTCTATCTTTGGTACCACTTGCGGAGAGCTTGTGCCTTGGTCTTTTAACATGAATTTGTAATGGCTTTCAACACATCTACTTTGAGGTTTCTTTGTCAAATTCACGACTCGACTTACTCCCCAACCCTCCAGTTTGGATATGATCGTGAATGCGCATTCCATCCATACTGTCCAATACATGTTTGTCTAAATACCTAATAAAGGAAACATAAACACTAGACAAACAATAATTAGAATTGTTTTGAATCATCAATAAGATTAGAAGAATAGGCTCATAACATGAGACCTAACATAAGAGTGCACAGAAAGGAGAAGGAGGTGCAAGGCTGGAGGGTTAAAGTCCACTTCCATTCAGGGAGGGAGGATGACCCCATTGGATCAGCCTTCTTGGGCAAGGAGGAATCTTGGGTGTTAGATTCAGGAGCGTCGTTCCATGCTACTTCTCAGAAAGAATTCTTCGAGAAGTATGTTCCCGAAAATCTTGGATATGTATACCTTGGTGATGATCAACCGCGTGCTATTGTGGGCAAATATGTGGTGAAAATTAAGTTGAACGGGTCAGTATGGGAGCTGAATGATGTCAGACATATTCCTGACCTGAGAAAGAACTTAATATCTGTAGGCCAGTTGGCTGGCGAAGGATGCACTACGACCTTTTATGGAGATGATTGGAAGATCTCAAAGGGCAAAATGCCGATTGCCTGAGGCAAGAAGATTGGTACCATGTATATGATAGCAGGTGCACGTTGTTTGATCTCAGTTGCAGCAGGCAATGAGACTTAAAAGCTGTGGCACCAGAGGCTCGGTCATATGAGTGATATGGGGATGAAGATCATACATACAAAGGGAAAAACCTAGGTCTAGAATCAGTTGATTTAGATATGTGTGAAGAATGCATACTTGGAAAGCATAAGAGAGTCAGCTTTCAGGCAAGTGGCAGAATCCCCAGGAAAGAGAATCTAGAGCTCGTTCACTCAGATGTTTGGGGACTAACCACCACCGCGTCCATTGGTGGAAAATACTACTTCGTGACTTTTATCGATAATCATTCTCGGAAAGTGTGGGTCTACTTTCTGAAGCATAAGTCAGAAGTGTTTGAAGCTTTCAGGAGATGGAAAGCTATGGTCGAGAATAAGACCGAACTGAGAATAAAGAAAGTCAGGACTGACAATGACGATGAGTATGAAGATGCCGGATTCAAGAAGTTCTGCTATGAGCACGGGATCAGAATGGAGAGAACCGTACCCGCCACACCTCAGTAAAATGGTGTAGCTGAGCGGTGTAGGCGTCTAAAAATGCCTATAGGTGTCCGGACATAGCTCGGGACGGAGAGAAGATGACGAACGTCGTTATCCGAGTCTAAGAGGATTATCTGAGGCTGACAAGTGCATGAACCGGAATGACGAACCAACTATGTTTCGTGCGCTCACCGGTCACCTCTAATTAGCCGTCACACTTGTTAGTCAGCTCACGCGTGTCAGTCAGCTCCAAGTGACCGAACGCGCTCGCCAATCAGCTCGTGCGCGTCGGTCAGATCCAAAGTGCCCGTCGTGCTTGGCGGTCAAATCCAAAGTGTCAGACGCGCTTGTCGGTCAGATCCAAAGTGCCCGACACGCTTGTTGGTCAGATCCAAAGTGTCTGACGCGCACGTCCGTCAGTTCCAAGTATCGTAAAGAAGCTAACGAGCGCATGGAGCCAG
This sequence comes from Asparagus officinalis, assembly GCF_001876935.1. Lineage (NCBI taxonomy): Eukaryota > Viridiplantae > Streptophyta > Magnoliopsida > Asparagales > Asparagaceae > Asparagus > Asparagus officinalis. Next base: position 18,710 of record NW_017972278.1, read on the forward strand.
TTAACGATGTGTGTAAGTCAACAAGACGATCAAATACGTAAAACGACAGAAAATACAAGTTCCGAAAAGTCGGGAAAACAACAAAAAATTCAGCAAAAGGCCAACCCCCCCACGCCAGTGTGGGTCAGCCCGCGCCGACCCGCGCCCCCTACTGGTCAGCAGGGCGTGTCACGCCGTTTTGATCCCCTAACTCGTTTTTTACGGTTTTGAGCGGTTTTCTCAGGATTTATCTGTTCCAGGGGTTCTCAACTGACTTGATATCATCCACAAATATAGTTAGGCCGTTATTGGCTGAATATAATACCAAATCACTCATTCTTATCCGAAAACCCCCAACCGAAGTCTATAAATATAGGCCTAGGAGCTCATTTCACGGGGCGGAGATCAAGGGGGCGAAACGCTGCCGAATTGGAGAGTGAAGCCAACAATTTACAGCGAGGGTTAGTGGATCTTAGCGAATTCCTATGCATAAAGAGTGGAGTTCGAGAGATCTGAGACTCGTCCCCTATTCCTCCGGATTTAAGCTTAGTCTTAATCTCGAGAAGAGCCGTAATCTCGCTTGGTCGAGATTATCGCTGTAGCGAATACTTCTTTCGTGAAGTAGGAGCTTTGATTATCAATCTGTCAACCGAATCTGATCCGTGATGGTTCACGGATATTAACATCCCCGGCATAGGCAAAGATCCCACGCAAAGCAATAGGCGATAAACACTTATTGCGTGTTGTTTGAAAGAGAGTTGTAATTTATTTTCATTGTATTGAAAGTCTTATAAAAAGGCTATCTTTATTTTTTTGAATTTATTGTAACGCCCGAAGTTGTAATGAATTCAGCAATGAAAATAATTTTCTACACAAACACGTTGGCGACCACAGTGGGAGTCAATAGTCTCTCGGCAGAGGCTATCGTGTCGCAACCTCTGATCTTCATCCCGGTTGAATAAGTGGTCGAATACGAGTTCGACCAACTGAAGTTCAAGAAGTATCTGTCCTCCTCCTCCTCCAGATCCTCCGCCTCTCGCAAGCACAGGAAGATCAACGCCCCCGTTACTGCGGTAGCTGCACCTTGCAATGCCCCTCCGACCTCCAACGAGGTTGGATTTGCAAATCTGAACTCCTCCTCAATCAAGGAGTTGAGTACTGAAGGCGCGCCAATCCTATCGAAGAGGGCACGCCAAAGACAACGCCAACGACTTGCACCCCAACTTGCTAAAGCTTTGGAGCCAGTTGACGGGATTCGCTACGAAGCGGATCTGAAGTTCAGAAGGCGCCAACCCCCTCAACAGCAAACAAATGACCTCTTCTCTAAGCCAACGACGAATGAGTGGATCCGTGTCAAAAGGACATGTTCAACCCTCAAAGAACGGATCCAGAAACACTGTGCGTTACTTGCGCACGCACGGATTGTCGTGCAGGAAGCCAAAAAATTGCAGGAGGAAGAAGTGGAAAAGAAGCTACCAAGACTGCATAAAGTATAGAGGCTAAAGTCCAAGACGGCGGCCGAAAAGATCGAAAAACGTGGGTCACTTCAATCTGACCCTCCAAGCCACGGGTCACTTCAATCTGACCCTCCAAGGCGCGGATCACTTCAATCTGACCCTCCAAACCATGGGTCACTTCAATACGACCCTCCAAGCCGCGGGTCACTCAAATCTGACATTCCAAGCTACGGGTCACTCAAGTCTGACCTACGCCAGGACAAAGACAAAAGACATTCTGCACGTGTTTCTCCGATTCCATTGAGTTCCGCACCTCCGGTGGAGCCCTACGGTATCGTGGACTTGTCCCGTTTCAAGATGAGGATGGCGGATCACCTAGGTCCTTTGCACGAGGACCAAGGCAAAGTTCCGATCAAAGAACGCTTGGGTCCGGTGACTGAACCCCGAGCAACTACTCGAGCTGGGGGTCGCATACGAAAAACTCCTGTAACTGACCACCTCGGACCGCGAGTCATAGTCCAAGAGCTCGTCAAGAGTTCACTCTTACAAATACGTGGCTCTAAACGCGTGACTCTTGAGAACGCCAACAAGGCGGGAAATCCCCTGAAAGAAACATATTCATCTGACGATGACAACGTTATACCTAGGAAGTCGTACCAACACACGATAGGTTGCTCCGATCATCTGATCGACGAGTTGTACTATCGGGCTGGTAGTACGAACAAGTCTCAGAAGAGAGGTACCCGGGAGATAGACTCTTATTATCCATACACCAAGTTTATCAGGGCAGTATTATCAGCGTGTAGCTGCCTCAAGACTGCTCCGCAGAATGTCTCGGTATTCGAGAGGATCTCCAACGGAATGGCTAAGTCTAAGACAAAGCGTTTCTGTAAGAAACGATCAGCCGCTCAAGGTGATGGACTTCCAAAAGTCACAATTAACTTGGTTGATAGGGGAAAGTCGATTCAACCCTCTGGTTATGACCCTCTCATATCGTATCGTCTAACCCGTTTATGGTCGAGAACCGTTAGGCAAAGAGACTATCAGAGGATGAATCGAGGATTATCCTTGGATGACGAAACGTCAGATGCCAACTCTGCAGTCACTTCTGACAATACGGTATCCAGCCCAGGTCAATCCCGCGAAGCATTCATGATCAACACCGAGAAAATAGCCAAAATCATCGATGATGTTTTGACTAAGAAAAAAGATAACTTTAAGTTCGAATTGTAAATGACCATGATACAGATGAAGGAAGAGCATGACCAACAAATTCAGGCTCTGTCTAATCAGTTAGTGAATCCAGCCGTCGCAACCTTGCTAACCAAGCAGGTAGCGATTCAGATGTGGATGAACGTCTTAATGCTGAGAACCCTCCCGTTGACCACAACAGTGGGGGTGGCCCCACTGAAGACAACAACACCGGGGGTGGTCTCGCCAATGATGACAACACTAGGGGTGGTCCCATTGTTCCTCTCACAAATCGTTCGAAGCATGATACAGACGAGGACGAAATATGAAGGACCTCGAGAGAAAAATCAACGCTCTGATGTCTGATCGAGAGGTAAAGAAGACCAGGATTCTGTGTCCTTACCCGAGAGAGTGGGATTCGATCCCGTATCCGGCGAAGTTCAACCTGATCAACTTCATGCCGTTCGACGAGAAGGGTTCTCCCACTCAGCATTTGATCTACTTCAAGTCCCACTTGGGCATGATCTCCGGTAATGAAGCCTTGATGGTTCGGTCATTCGTTGGTACCCTTCGCAGGCCGGCCTTCGATTGGTACCGCCGTCTCAAGCCCGGAAGTATTAACAGCTGGGACGATATGGAGAGCTCATTCCTCGACAATTTCTTTGATGACAACGCCGAGGTATCCATCAGGACACTCTTCAAGGAGAAACAGGAAGACGATGAGACAGTCGATGACTTCGTCAAGCGCTTCCGGAATAAGGCAATGAACCGTCGAGATCCGATCTTAGAGGACTTCATCCTCCAAACCTGTCACAATAACCTCTCTTTGGACGTATTGGAAGTTATGAGAGTAGCACCCTCCAATACCTGAAAAGAGTCGAAGACACGCCGAGAACGGGCCGAACGCTTCCTCAGAAGGAAGAAAACCGAAAGAAGCTAACCGATGGCCGATCCTCCGAAATCAAATTTCGCCTCCCATGACAAGGGGAAGGCACCTGCAGCATCTATTGACGCTAATCAGGCGTTACAACAACAATCCCGGAGACAGCAAAAGACTTCGGATTCGAGACTCCAAAAAGAGTACTCTTTCAAGGACGAAGACGTTCCAGCCATTTTCGAATCTCTTCTTGAAAACAACAAGATCAAGCTACCACCTATCGTAAATTAGGAGGAAGCTGATAACACTTCGGATCCAAAGTACTGTGCGTACCACAGGATGATCCTTCATCCTACCAAGGCTTGCTTCGCTCTCAAGAAAAGCATCCAAACCTTGGTTGAAGCTGTCGTCATAACACTAAACTAAGCCTAATGAGAGCGGCAAAACTCCGAAGTGTATATGAGTATAAACTGCTTCTCGACACTCCGAAGAGTATACGAGTATAAACTGTTTCTCAATACTCTAATAGGTATATGAGTCTAAACTATTTCCTACCTGTGATGGGAAGTTCCTAGAGAATTTTATACATAATATTCTTAAGGATAACCCGATCATGCAACGGAATAAAATGATAAACCCAGTTTTGTAAAGAAATCTGGGGGTGGATGATTCATGTAATGGGAAGTTCCCAGAAGAATCTTACATGTAATTTTCTTAGGGATAACCCGATCATTACAAATAAGGTGATAACACTAAACTCCCACTGTGATTTGTACCAGTCAACACTCCCACTGTGATTTGTACTCCCACTCTCACTGTCTACTTAGTCAAACCTTCCCATAGTTAGGGCCACAATCAAAATCTCCTCTCGATTCCTCCAATGAATGAGAGGTCCACGATTTGAGCAATCAAATTTTCCTATAGTTAAAATCATCTCAAACCTCCCACTCTCACTGCTCCCTTGGTCAAACCTATAAAAGTTAAGGCTAAAACCAGAATCCCCTCTCGATTCCTTCCATAAACGAGAGGTCCACTTTCAAATTGAGCGATCAAACCTATAAAAGTTAGGATTGCCTTCAACCTCACTTGGTCAAACCGACAGATAGTTAGGACCAAGATCAGAATACCCCTTTCGATAAACGAAAGACTTTCACCTTTTCCTATTCGGCCAAACCTATAAAAGTTAGGACTGAAATCGGAATTTTACCTTAATAAATGAGGAATTCTTTTCTTGGATTAAGCAACCAATCCTATAAAAGATTAGGGTTGCTTGAATCTTTCCGATTCTCAGAGTGGAGATCCCACTCCTAGTTTCACCTTTCCGAATTCTTAGGGTGGAGATCCCACTTCGAGTTTCCTTTGCAACTGGAGATAGAATATAAAATTCTTCCTCTTCAGTTTTAGAAGATAGAATATAAAATTCTTCCTCTCCCAATTTTGGGTTCATCTTCGCCCCAAGAGAAGACACCATCCTTCAACACCATAATCTGTGCCTTACACGCACAGAAAATTTTATCCCGAATCCTAAGAAGGGATAAGTCAACGCCTAATACGCGTTACTGGTTTAGTCTTTCACCGATTGAAGAAGACACCAGAATCCAAGTGTAGGGAGGGAATTTTATCCCAAAGCTTAAGTAGGGATAAGTCAGCGCCTAACACGCTTTGCCGGTTAGTCCTTAACCGTAAAAAGGACAAAAGCTCACATATTCAACATTGTGACAGGTTATTATTAATAACACCATAATCCGTGCCTTACAAGCACGGAGAATTTTATCCCGAATCCTAAGAAGGGATAAGTCAACGCCTAACACGTGTTACCGGTTTAGTCTTTCACCAATTGAAGAAGACACCAGAATCTAAGTCTGAGGACTTTTATCCTAAAACCTAAGTAGGGATAAGTCAGCGTCTAACACGCGTTGCCGGATAGTCTATTCCCGTGAGAAAGACGAAGTATACATATTTAATATCGTAGCACTAAAAGAGTTAAATCTTTTAGCACAACGTTACATATGGAACGGAATTAAAAAATTTGCACACTAGCACGACTCAAATGGTAATCGGTAAAGGCTCATCAAACCCGTTGATGACTGAGGGTTTGCCAAAAATCCTATATGTACGAAAGTCACTGACGCATCAGCTTCATTAGTTGGTCTCGTAACTTGAGCATCCAACAACCTCAGGATGAGATCCATAACTGCAGACGAATCAGCTTTAACAGTTGGTCCTGCAGCCCCAACATTTGGGACCATCACGCTCTAACACCTTAAGAGCTTAAACTATGTAGACTCCAGCAAACGTACGAGTATAAACTATGTTAACGCCAGTCAACGCGTTACAACAAAGGTTAACGCCGGTAAACGCGTTACAGTAAAAGTCGAGGCCGGACAACGCATCGACGATTTTGCCAAAATAAGGCTGAGGAAAAATTCCGGATTAAAGGATGATCCTAGGGAATTCAATTGCATTCAGATATGAATTTCTGATGAAGATGATTAGTTCAAAGTCAACTCAATGACACGAGTTAAATTTAGAAACTTACGCATCAACTTCAGTTTAAGATTTCGACAACGGTCACACGATAAACACAGTGCCGGAAGGACTTCATCTATTCGACAGAATATTGAATAGACTGAAGGCTGAAGAAGTCAAGAATTAAATAAGTTCACAGGTACCTCTACGAGATTGATGAAATGGCCTATATTATCCAAAGCATTCCAGACTTTTCTATTAAAGAATGAGTCTGAAACACTTTGGAGGTGGTATCTGTAGGTATCTAAAAATGCCTATAGGTGTCCGTACACAGCTCAAGACGGAGAGAATATGACGAACATCGTTATCCGAGTCTAAGAGGATTATCTGACATCGACAAGTGCATGAACCGGAATGACGAACCAACTGTGTCTCGTGCGCTCACCGGCCATCTCCAATTGGTCGTCACGCTCGTTAGTCAGGTCGCACGTGTCAGGTGTCAGTCAGCTCCAAGTGACCGAACGCGCTCGCCAATCAGCTCGTGCGCGTCGGTCAGATCCAAAGTACCCGCCGCGCTTGGTGGTCAGATTCAAAGTGCCTGTCGCACTTGTCGGTCAGATCCAAAGTACCCGACGAGCTTGTTGATCAGATCCAAAGTGTCTGACGCGCACGTCGGTCAGTTCCAAGTGCCGTAAAGAAGCTAACGAGTGCATGGAGCCAGTTAACGACGCGTGTAAGTCAACAAGACGGTCAAATATGCAAAACGATAGAAAATACAAGTTCTGGAAAGTCGGGAAAACTACAAAAAATTTAGCAAAAGGCCAACCCCCCACCCACGCCAGCGCAGGTCAGCCCGCGCACAAACAAAACTCTTAAACACTCTTTTAAACAAACACAAAACACCCTTAAACTTGTTTAAACAATTCTATTGCTTGTTTTAGAAGTATGAGGGCATGAGGTATTTATAGGCTCATGAAACAATCCCAAAAACCAAGAAAAATCAAGCAAAAAGCCAAAAACCATAAAATCTGGAAAACTAGCCGTTATAGGCTGAAAAGCACTGTTAAGTTGACTTGAGGAGAGAGTAAGTCGACTTGCATATAGCCGTTGGAACAGTAACGGCAGTTCTAGAATTTTGTGTATCTGGTATTTTAAAATCAATAAAAAATAGTAAATCAACTCCAAACATTATGAAATTTTGAGGGATGTTTTTAAACATGTAGATAAACATTTTACAAAAAGAATTTATGAAATATCACTTCTCATTTGTGAGAAATAAATATTTGAACATAGATATTTCAGATTCTAAAAACTGCTGAAACACCCGATTTTATAAAATCAATTTGACATAGTAAATCAACTCCAAAAATCATGAAATTTTTAGAGAAGCTTCTAAACATGTATATGAACATGTTAGAGAAAGAATTTCTTAAATACCACTTCCCATTTGAGAGAAATAATTTATTTTGTAAACTGGTCAAAAATACATAACTCTGTAACACTTCATAAGTCGACTTAGAAAATGACATAAGTCGACTTGGTATAAGTCGACTTAACAGTTCGAGTAAGTCGACATGGCAGAGAGTTTTTGCACATTCCAGAGTAGTTCATAAGTCGACTTGTTAGGGTTTATAAGTCGACTTATAAACGTGCACAGGCACTGTACATGCTGAAAATCTGATTTTAAAAGTGCCTTTAAAAATAACAAATAAATTCCAAAAATTATAAAACTTTGGGAAATCATTGTAAACATGTAAATGAACATGTTACAAAAGGAAATTTTGGAATTGCACTTACCAAAAGTGAAAACTCATCATTTTATAAAACTAGTCCAAAACATGAAAAGTAAACATACATGTTTTTTGACATTTGACATAAACCATGTTTTGAAACTTTGTAAAATATTTGTATGGACATAATAAGTCTATAAACTAATAAAACAATATCTTATAAAAAACACTTATATTTTGATAAAATCAACAAATACGTGTGTGTGATTAATATGAGCTTAAAGTATTAACACACAAGTATAAAAACCTAAACTAAATATACCCAAGCTTGTGATCTTCAACGAAGCTCTATCTTGGTACACTTGCGGATGAAGCTTGACTTGGATCTTTAACATGAATTGTAAGGCTTCAACCACTACTCCGCCAACCTCCATTGGATATGATCGTGAATGCGCAATTCCATCCATACTTCAATACATTGTTTGTCTAAAATACCTAATAAGAAACATAAACACTAGACAAACAATATTAGGAATTGTTTGTAATCATCAAAATAAGATTAGAAGATATAGGCTCATAACATGAGACCTAACATAAGAGTGCACAGAAGGAGAAGGAGGTGAAGGCTGAGGTGAATGTCACTTCCACTTCAGGAGGAGATGACCCATTGATATGCTCTTTGGAGAGCAAGGAGGAATCTTAGGTGTTAGATTCAAGAGCGTCATTCCATGCTACTTCTCAGAAAGAATTCTTCGAGAAGTATGTTCCCGAAAATCTTGGATATGTATACCTTGGTGATGATCAACCGCGTGCTATTGTGGGCAAATATGTGGTGAAAATTAAGTTGAACGGGTCAGTATGGGAGCTGAATGATGTCAGACATATTCCTGACCTGAGAAAGAACTTAATATCTGTAGGCCAGTTGGCTGGCGAAGGATGCACTACGACCTTTTATGGAGATGATTGGAAGATCTCAAAGGGCAAAATGCCGATTGCCTGAGGCAAGAAGATTGGTACCATGTATATGATAGCAGGTGCACGTTGTTTGATCTCAGTTGCAGCAGGCAATGAGACTTAAAAGCTGTGGCACCAGAGGCTCGGTCATATGAGTGATATGGGGATGAAGATCATACATACAAAGGGAAAAACCTAGGTCTAGAATCAGTTGATTTAGATATGTGTGAAGAATGCATACTTGGAAAGCATAAGAGAGTCAGCTTTCAGGCAAGTGGCAGAATCCCCAGGAAAGAGAATCTAGAGCTCGTTCACTCAGATGTTTGGGGACTAACCACCACCGCGTCCATTGGTGGAAAATACTACTTCGTGACTTTTATCGATAATCATTCTCGGAAAGTGTGGGTCTACTTTCTGAAGCATAAGTCAGAAGTGTTTGAAGCTTTCAGGAGATGGAAAGCTATGGTCGAGAATAAGACCGAACTGAGAATAAAGAAAGTCAGGACTGACAATGACGATGAGTATGAAGATGCCGGATTCAAGAAGTTCTGCTATGAGCACGGGATCAGAATGGAGAGAACCGTACCCGCCACACCTCAGTAAAATGGTGTAGCTGAGCGGTGTAGGCGTCTAAAAATGCCTATAGGTGTCCGGACATAGCTCGGGACGGAGAGAAGATGACGAACGTCGTTATCCGAGTCTAAGAGGATTATCTGAGGCTGACAAGTGCATGAACCGGAATGACGAACCAACTATGTTTCGTGCGCTCACCGGTCACCTCTAATTAGCCGTCACACTTGTTAGTCAGCTCACGCGTGTCAGTCAGCTCCAAGTGACCGAACGCGCTCGCCAATCAGCTCGTGCGCGTCGGTCAGATCCAAAGTGCCCGTCGTGCTTGGCGGTCAAATCCAAAGTGTCAGACGCGCTTGTCGGTCAGATCCAAAGTGCCCGACACGCTTGTTGGTCAGATCCAAAGTGTCTGACGCGCACGTCCGTCAGTTCCAAGTATCGTAAAGAAGCTAACGAGCGCATGGAGCCAGTTAACGATGTGTGTAAGTCAACAAGACGATCAAATACGTAAAACGACAGAAAATACAAGTTCCGAAAAGTCGGGAAAACAACAAAAAATTCAGCAAAAGGCCAACCCCCCCACGCCAGTGTGGGTCAGCCCGCGCCGACCCGCGCCCCCTACTGGTCAGCAGGGCGTGTCACGCCGTTTTGATCCCCTAACTCGTTTTTTACGGTTTTGAGCGGTTTTCTCAGGATTTATCTGTTCCAGGGGTTCTCAACTGACTTGATATCATCCACAAATATAGTTAGGCCGTTATTGGCTGAATATAATACCAAATCACTCATTCTTATCCGAAAACCCCCAACCGAAGTCTATAAATATAGGCCTAGGAGCTCATTTCACGGGGCGGAGATCAAGGGGGCGAAACGCTGCCGAATTGGAGAGTGAAGCCAACAATTTACAGCGAGGGTTAGTGGATCTTAGCGAATTCCTATGCATAAAGAGTGGAGTTCGAGAGATCTGAGACCCGTCCCCTATTCCTCCGGATTTAAGCTTAGTCTTAATCTCGAGAAGAGCCGTAATCTCGCTTGGTCGAGATTATTGCTGTAGCGAATACTTTTTTTGTGAAGTAGGAGCTTTGATTATAAATCTGTCAACCGAATCTGATCCGTGACAGTTCACGGATATCAACATCCCCGGCACAGGCAAAGATCCTACGCAAAGCAATAGGCGATAAACACCTAATGCGTGTTGTTTGAAAGAGAGTTGTAATCTATTTTCATTGTATTGAAAGTCTTATGAAAAGTCTATCTTTGTTTTTTTTTTGAATTTATTGTAACGCCCGAAGTTGTAATGAATTCAGCAATGAAAATAATTTTCTATACAAACAAGCGGATGAACCGAACGTTGACAGAGAGAGCCAGAAGCATTCGGGTATAGTCAGACCTACCGAAGTAGTTCTGGACAGAAGCAGTCAACACAGCAGCTTATTTGATCAACCGAGATCCATCGGTTTCATTGGAGCACAGAATACCAGAGGAGATATGGTGTGGAAATGAGGTAAAACTCTCACATCTTAAAGTTTTCGGTTGTGTAGCTTATGTGCATATTAGTGATCAAGGTAGGAATAAGCTTGATCCCAAGTCAAAGAAATGCACTTTCATCGGCTATGGTGAAGATGAGTTCGGCTACCGTATTTTGGACAACAAAAACAAGAAAGTGATTCGTAGCAGAGATGTGCTATTCAATGAGAAAGTGATGTACAAGAACATGCACAAGACAGATGACTCAGAGAGCGAGTCAATATTTGTAGATGCAGATGATGTCGCGAGTAACCTCTCCGAAAAACCCAATACAGAAGGTCCTCAGGCAGAAGAGCCTGTCGGACAGAATGATGCGCAGGAGCCCGACACACCAGCTCCAATATTAAGGAGATCCTCTCGGACTCCTGTGCCCAACAGGAGATACATGACCTATCTGTTGCTGACAGATGGAGGGGAGCCAGAGAGCTATGATGAAGCTTGTCAGAGTAGAGATGCGAGCAAGTAGGAGCTTGCCATGAAAGATGAGATGAAGTCTCTTATCTCAAACCAGACGTGAGAACTAGCTGAGTTGCCCACGGGTAAGAAGGCACTCCACAACAAATGGATGTACCGGGTGAAAGAGGAGTAGGACGGCTCCAGAAGATACAAAGCTCGGCTAGTTGTCAAAGGATTCCAGTAGAAGGAAGGAATTGACTACACCGATATTTTTGCTCCCATGGTGAAGCTAAATACTATCAGGACAGTGATGAGTATTGTAGCTATTGAAGATCTTCATCTCGAGCAGTTGTATGTGAAAACGGTGTTTCTTCATGGAGATCTAGAAGAGGAGATATACATGCACCAGCCAGAAGGTTTCTCAGAAGAAAAGAAGAAGAACCTGATATGGAGACTCAAGAAAAGCTTGTATGGCCTGAAACAAGCCCCAAGACAGTGGCACAGGAAGTTTGACGGCTTCATGCACAAGGAATGTTTCCAGAAGTGCAACGCCGACCACTGTTACTACTTCAAAAGATATCAATCCAGTTATATCATCATACTGCTGTATGTTGATGATATGCTGGTTGCAGGTGCAGATATGGAGGATATCAAGAGTTTGAAGCAGCAGTTGTCAAAGGAGTTTATGAAGGATTTGGGTCCAGCAAAGAAGATCCTTGGAATGCAAACCACGAGAGATAAGAAGAGAGGTCTCTTGCAGTTATCTCAGACGGATTACATCAACTGTGTTTTGCAAAGATTCAACATATGCAACGCCAAGCCAGTGATCACACCCTTGGCCAACAATTTTCGCCTATCGAAGGATCAGTCTCCTCAGCCAGAAGAAGAAAAAGAAAGCATGGCTAAGGTCCCTTACGCCTCAGCTATCAGAAGTTTGATGTACGCAATGGTCTGTACGAGACCAGACATTGGCCATGCAGTGGGAGTAGTCAGCCGATTTATGTCGATATCCAGGAAAAACTCATTGGGAAGTGTCAAGTGGATTCTAAGGTATCTACGAGGCACCACACAGAAGTGTTTGCACTTTGGTAAGGGAGAGGTAGAAGTGCAAGGGTACGTAGATGCAGACTTTGGAGGTGAAGTCGATCACCAAAGAAGCACCACTGGATATGTATTCACTGTCGGAACTATAGCTGTTAGTTGGATGTCACAGATACAGAAGATTCTCGGTCTATCCACTATAGAGGCTAAGTATGTAGAAGTGACTGAAGCCAGTAAATAGATGATATGGCTTCAAGGTTTGTTAACTGAGCTGGGATTCAAACAGGAGAGGAATGTCTTGCACAACGATAGTCAGAGTGTGATTCACTTGGCTAAGAATTCCGCATTTCATTCTAGAATGAAGCATATTACGCTTCGGTACCACTTCATCAGATCCCTGTTGGAAGATGACGTGTTGAAACTGGAGAAGATTTCAGGAAGTAAGAATCCAGTAGATATGTTAACAAAGGCGGTAACCATTCAAAAACTGGAGTTGTGCGCAACTTCAGTTAGCCTTCATGCATAAGTGATGAGGGCGGAGCCACACAGGAGGAGGTGCTTGATAAGATAGTCTGCTGACGACGGTTTGATCTCCAAGTGGGAGATTGTTGGAATAAGGTGTAGATCAAACCTCAATTCAGGCAAGGTTGAGCGACCGTCAGGCAGGCTCGATGTTGAGGCGACCCCTCGTAGGCGAGCTCGAGAACTTCTGCAGGCGAGATCTGTAGGCGAGCGGTCAAAGTCCAGAAGAAGGCGAGCTCGAGCAGGCAAAGTCTGTGGTGGTCAGGCGAGGTTGATGCAGGCGAGCTCGATGAGAGACATGCAAGCTCGAGTTTGGGGGTCTGTAGGCGGAGTCGAGAGCAGGTGAGCATGAGCTCCTCGCAGGCGAGATCGTTGACAGGAAACGACAGCCTGTCGCCAACTGTCCTAGGGTTTCCCTATAAAAGGGAAACCCTGTGCCCTAGCCCATGTGCTTCTCCCCTCTCTCTCCTCGTGTTTTCTCGGCGGCGGCTTCTCTCTCTCTCTTCTCTCCCGATCCTTTATCTCCTCCAGCGGTTTTTGAGAGAGATTTAAGAAAGGGATTGTGGGAATATTCTCTATTTAAGAGAGAATTAAATAGGGGTATTTGAGAGAGAGATTAATACTGTAGCTATAGTATTAATTATTATTTATTGAGAGATCTCAAGTTTGAGATCTGCTCTAAGTTTGTAATTTCTTGTTTGATTAATAAGAAATTTACTGTGTGGCTCCCGAGGACGTAGGCAGTTACCAAGCCTCGTTAAAACTTGGTGTATTTTTCTCTATACTATGTTTCTGCTGTCTTAGGGGTTTCGGCGTAGATTCCCAACAATGTTGTTCCTCAGAAGTCTTTTTTATAGCGGAGGATTTCAATTATCTTCTTTAATTTTGAGCAGTAAACGTGCACCCACGCCCTAGCAAATATTGGTTTATTTTGTTGACTATACATATATGACAGATTGATTTTTTTTACTTCGGCAATGTTATGGTATATTTTGTGGACTACGATGATAAATACCCATTTTTTGGCTAGAGTCGTGTGTCCGACTTAACTGCCGACATGGATGGTATCTGGGATTATCAAAATGGCCTGAAAAGGGGTTTTTTTTGCTTAAACTAAGTCTGAAAAAGTTAGGGTGGGTTTCAAATTAGGCCTATCCTCATTCCTTCGAAAGTTAATTTGGTTTGTTAGTCTAAGGGATGTAGACTCAAAGCTGGAATCAAACAAATTGTTGGATATCAAGTTTCCTAATCTGATTTGGTAACATGATTCTTAATCTGTTTTGGTAACATGATTCTTAATTTATTTTGGTAATAGTTTATTAGGATTCCTAATCTATTTTGTTTTTTGGTTTTCTGCTGACGACGGTTTGCTCTCCAAGTGGGAGATTGTTGGAATCAGGTGTAGATCAAACCTCAATTCAGGCAAGGTTGAGCGACCGTCAGGCAGGCTCGATGTTGAGGCGACCCCTCGTAGGCGAGCTCGAGAACTTCTGCAGGCGAGATCTGTAGGCGAGCGGTCAAAGTCCAGAAGAAGGCGAGCTCGAGCAGGCAAAGTCTGTGGTGGTCAGGCGAGGTTGATGCAGGCGAGCTCGATGAGAGACATGCAAGCTCGAGTTTGGGGGTCTGTAGGCGGAGTCGAGAGCAGGTGAGCATGAGCTCCTCGCAGGCGAGATCGTTGACAGGAAACGACAGCCTGTCGCCAACTGTCCTAGGGTTTCCCTATAAAAGGGAAACCCTGTGCCCTAGCCCATGTGCTTCTCCCCTCTCTCTCCTCGTGTTTTCTCGGCGGCGGCTTCTCTCTCTCTCTTCTCTCCCGATCCTTTATCTCCTCCAGCGGTTTTTGAGAGAGATTTAAGAAAGGGATTGTGGGAATATTCTCTATTTAAGAGAGAATTAAATAGGGGTATTTGAGAGAGAGATTAATACTGTAGCTATAGTATTAATTATTATTTATTGAGAGATCTCAAGTTTGAGATCTGCTCTAAGTTTGTAATTTCTTGTTTGATTAATAAGAAATTTACTGTGTGGCTCCCGAGGACGTAGGCAGTTACCAAGCCTCGTTAAAACTTGGTGTATTTTTCTCTATACTATGTTTCTGCTGTCTTAGGGGTTTCGGCGTAGATTCCCAACAATGTTGTTCCTCAGAAGTCTTTTTTATAGCGGAGGATTTCAATTATCTTCTTTAATTTTGAGCAGTAAACGTGCACCCACGCCCTAGCAAATATTGGTTTATTTTGTTGACTATACATATATGACAGATTGATTTTTTTTACTTCGGCAATGTTATGGTATATTTTGTGGACTACGATGATAAATACCCATTTTTTGGCTAGAGTCGTGTGTCCGACTTAACTGCCGACATGGATGGTATCTGGGATTATCAAAATGGCCTGAAAAGGGGTTTTTTTTGCTTAAACTAAGTCTGAAAAAGTTAGGGTGGGTTTCAAATTAGGCCTATCCTCATTCCTTCGAAAGTTAATTTGGTTTGTTAGTCTAAGGGATGTAGACTCAAAGCTGGAATCAAACAAATTGTTGGATATCAAGTTTCCTAATCTGATTTGGTAACATGATTCTTAATCTGTTTTGGTAACATGATTCTTAATTTATTTTGGTAATAGTTTATTAGGATTCCTAATCTATTTTGTTTTTTGGTTTTAGAATTCCTAGGCTGTTTTGGTTTTAGGTATTAGGATTCCTAGGCTGTTTTGGTAACATGATTCCTAATCTATGACACAATAGATTAGGACACATGAACGAGAAGGGGATGTATATTCTACATTCACAGGAGAAGCTAACCGGCTTCGACTCCGTAAATATCGGTGTTTGCGAGGACTGCATCTTTGGGAAGCATAAGAGAGTTAGTTTTCAGAAGGGTGGAAGGCCACCTAAAGCTTAGAAACTAGAGTTAGTTCATACTGACGTATGGCAGCTAGCGTGTCTTCTCTTGGCGGTTCAACATCCTATGTTACCTTCATCGATGATCACTCGAGGAAGGTGTGTGTATACTTCATGAAGCACAAGCTAGAGGTGTTCGGGATCTTCAAGAAGTGGAAGACCATGGTGGAGAACAAGACAGATCTGAAGGTAAAGTGTCTGAGATCAGACAACGGTGGAGAATACAAGCTGGAGGAGTTCAAGAGGTTCTGTGCTCTAAATAAGATTCGTTTGGAGAGGACTACTCTAGGGATGCCTCATCAAAACAGCATTGTAGAGAGGATGAACAGGACATTGGCGGAGTATGCCAGGAGCATATGATTACATGCAGGTCTGCCTAAGATATTTTAGACGGATGCAATGCATACGGCAGCTTACTTGATTAATCATGGGCCATTAGTTCTATTGGATTACAGGATTCCAGAGGAGGATTGGAGTGGCAAGAAGATCAATTTCTCACATTTGTGAGTATTTGGTTGTGTGGTATATGTTCATATCAGTGACCATGTCAGGGATAAGCTAGAGGCCAATCACAAAAGTGCATATTCATTGGATACAACATTGATAAGTTCAGGTATCGTCTTTGGGATGAGAAGGACATGAAGATCATCAGAAGCAGGGATGTGATATTCAATGAGGAGGTGATGTACAAGAACATGGACGGTGCTAATGATAGCCAAAGTAGTGGGAGCAGCATTACGGATACAGGTGGATCCGAATACATGGATTTGGAGGAACTTCCAGATGGGGGCGACAAAGTCAATTCTGACCGAAGAACGAAGGAGGCTCCAGGTAAAGAGACGACTACCCAAGGAGTGGAGCTTAGGAGGTCATCCAGGATACCCAAACCGAATCCCAGATATCTCTTATCACTTAATTATTTACTTTTGACAGATAGTGGAGAACCGGAGTGCTATGAGGATGCTATGCAAGTGAGTGAATCTCAACAGTGGGAGCATGCGATGCAAGAGGAGATGGATTCTCTACACACTAATGAGACATAGGAGTTAGTCCAACTACCTGCATAGAAGAAAGCCTTGCATAACAAATGGGTCATCGGGTCAAGCAGGAGAGTAATGGAAGCAATAGATACAAGGCCATATTAGTCGTGAAGGGGTTCCAACAGCGGGAAGGAGTGGACTATACAGAGATATTTTTCCCCGTGACTATTGATAAACTAGAGTTATGCGTAACTTTAGTTGGCCTTCACGTGTAGGAGATGAAGGCGGAACCACACCAGGAGGATCGCCGGGATCGCTGGGTTGATGAAGATTGAAGAATGGATTTCTTCCGTGTAGGAGGATGCTTACGAAGAAGGGAGAGTTCAGGTGAGCTCGTTGATTGTGCTTTGGTCTCCAAGTGGGAGATTGTTAGTTTAAGGGATGTAGACTCAAAGCTAGAATCAAACAAATTATTGGATAGCAGGTTTTCTAATCTGTTTTGGTAACATGATTCTTAATCTGTTTTGGTAACATGATTCTTAATCTGTTTTGGTAATAGGTTATTAGGGTTCCTAATCTGTTTTGTTTTTTGGTTTTAAAATTCCTAGTCTGTTTTGATTTTAGGTTTTCTATATATATGGAACGCCTTAGAAGAGATTAGACATCAAAAAAGAGGATTTTGAGAGAATTCTTCAGAGAGATCTCAGAGAGATTAGATCCTATTTGTGGGCATTGCAATTTTCTTCAATATTAATCAAAGAATTGTGTGGTGTGGCTCCTAAGGACGTAGACACGATTGCAGAACCTCGTTAAATCTGGTGTGTTCTTTCTTGTTTACTTTCCTATAAGTTTTTTATGTTTTATTTGCTGTGATTTTTCCTACTTTCCTACTCTAAAACACAAGGTCCGAAAGGGTAAGGGTTCTATTTAATTGTTTCGAATCCCTAACATGGTTAGGACGACTAAAATTAGAGATGATAGGGCAACTGAAATTTGAGATGCATCCATCTCTAATTTCAATTTCCCTAACCAAATTAACCCTAAGAGGAAGAACACCTCCGATTTTGACTCTTAACTGTTTTAGACCTAATTTGAGCAAAAAGTCCCCTTTCAGTTCATTTTAATGATTCTACCTATTATCCATGTTGGCAATCACCTCGGATGCACGTGAGACCTCACGTGACCCTATTCGGCAAGAATTTTGGAAAAAAGAAACGCTCATCTATAATATAAGGTCAATAAAATATACTAATGTGATAATTTTGCTGAATTCTTGCGTCATCCTTCCACTTGTGAAATAAAGAAAAACAATGCATTAGGTGAGAAAAAAAGGATAAATTGTAGTATCAGTTTTGATATTTTTTAAAGGGTTTTTCCATTAAAACCACATTTACTTTTACCCAAATTGATACTTACCACCTTTTATATTTTTTTGATGTAAATCACATTTACTTGCTAACATGTTTGCAATGTTACCCCTTATTTAGTTTTCAGCCAAAAATACTTGAAATGACCATTTTACCCTCATACTTTTTTTTTGTTTTTTCATCTTCTTCCTCACAACCCTAACCCTACCCTACTCATCCTCCTCTTCTCCCCATCTCCCCTCTCCCTCCTCCCCCAACTCCCCTCCCCCTCTCTCTTGCCCTCCCTCTTCCTCCTGACCTCCCACTCTCTCATTCTTTCCCAAATAGGAACTAGGATTAGGGTTAGGGTTTGGGGGAGGTGATGATCATGGGTTAGAGTTAGTATTTTGGAGGAGGTGGCGGCCATGGGTTAGGATTTTAAGGGAGGTGATGACCATGGTTTAGGGTTAGGGTTTGTAGAATAGGAGGATGGAGGAGTCTAGGGTTAGGTTAGGGTTTGTGAGGAAGAGATGGGGGTAAAATGAGAATATTAGATTTTCTTCATGGGTGAACAGTAAAAAAGTGTGACGTTGCAAACATATTAGCAAGTAAATGTGTTTTACATCAAAATTATGTAAATATGATAAGTATCAATTTGGGTAAAAATCAAGATGGTTTTGACGTAAAAACCCTTTTTTTAAACAAAAAGACATAGTGGATAATATTTGACAACAAGGACAAGCGTAAACTAACAACTTTACTATTGCTTTCTAAAAGAATCTGCAAATTTGAGGCATGATTGTACATAAATAGATATTTTTTTAAAAAATAATTATTTTAAGATTCCCTCTTTGTCTTTTTGGTGTATGAATAAATTTACAATTCAGATTTGTTGGCCGATGCCTAAGGGTATGTTTGACATTCAAGTGCAAACTAGACCAACTTCTTGTATCCCTTTAACCAGGCTAGGATTAAACTAAGTGGGAGGTGGACCAACTCTGACCTAGTTTAAGCGCTTCAAAATGAACTCTAAAAAAAGGCTAGAGTTGACCTAGTTTTTCCCTAAACAGAAAATAGCCAAAACGTAGACTAGGAGTAGACCTAGTCCCATTTCCTGAATAGAAAATAGCCAAAAATAAGTCTTAAGGTGTGTTTGGCAATCATTTAAAAACTAGGTCAGGTTCAATCCTGGCCTATTTATTTTCTATAATCAGCTTAGACTTGGATCAAAGGAGTGCTGGCCCAACACTAAACTAGTTTTAAGGTCTATTTCTAGCCCAATTCTTGCTAATCACAAATTAACCCATGTAGGCATCGAAAATTACCTATAGGTCTCCGTGAGCAACTCAAAGCTAAAAGAAAATAAGGAACGTCACTATCTAAGTCACAGAAGCTTGATTGATGTCGATGAACGCTTGAAGTGAATCGACAAACTACGTAAAGTAACTGAATTTCAGAATAACGAGGATACGAACTGATCAGGAGCCCCGCATCGCTTACAAAAGGGGAAACGCATTCTCATATCCTAGTTTATTCCATAATGACCTAATCATCGGAACTTATAGATCTCCTCGCCAGCTTTTCAACGCACTTTGAATCACTCAAATCCGAGTTCGGACGAAGAAGTTACGGCAAAAACGGACAAATGTACAAAACGGAACGTCTTAGCCTGAGTTGAGACACCCTGAGGTGTCTCGGCACAAGCGAGACACCCAAGGGTATCTCGGCTCAGGCCGAGACACCCAAGGGTGTCTCGACCTCGCCAAGACACCCAGGGGTGTCTCCAGGCCTAAAATAGGGCCGTTGTGCTATTTCAACCACCCGAACCCCACGAGCCTATAAATAGAAGCTTCAGGCCTTCATTTTTCTAGATCTGGAATTCTCGAACGTTGGCGAAGCCCTGCCGGATTGAAGATCAAAAGTGCACAAATTTTAGAGAGGAGGAGGAGTAGAGATCTGATCGAGTTCATCGGCATAAAGAAGAAGAGCTCGTCAGATCTGCAGTTCTCGTATTCGTCCCTTAAGATTACCCCGTTGTGGTGATCTTAAGAAGAGCAATTATCTCGCTGTTGCCGAGATAAGCGCTACGGCTTCTTGATTCCTTCGCGAATTGACGAAGCTCTGCCCAATTCTTCAGCAATCAGATCTGATCGACAGTGGTCCATGGATATCAACGTCCCTGTCACAGGCCAAGATCCCACGCAAGCAGAAGATTGATAAACGATCTCTGCGCTGTTTGAAGAGAATTGTATTTTTTTGTTTTCGTTGTGTAAAGGTCTTATAAAAAGACTAATTTTTGTTTTTGTTGTAAACGTCTGAAGTTTGTAATAAATCCCGCAATGAATCAAATAATTTTCTCCGCAAACAAACTGGCGACCACAGTGGGAGCCAACAGCCTCACTGCCGAGGCTGTCGTGACGCAGCCGGCGATCAAGATCCCGGTGTCCGAAGAGGTCGAATATGAATTCGACTAGCAGAAATTCAAGGAATATATTTCCTCCTCCTCCTCCAGATCTTCTTCTTGTAAATGCAGGAAAACCGCTGCCGCGAAGAACGTGACTTCAGATCCAAAAACCAAGGCTGATGATCTGAACCCGAATGCAGTGGAAGATCCCTCTCCGGCTTCCAAAGAAAACAGATCCAACGTTCGTGACAACTCCTCAAAAATTAAGGAGTTGCCCGTTGAAAGTGCACCAGTGCTGACGAAGAGGGCTCGCCAAAGGCGCCGTCAACATCTCGCGCGTCAATTTGCCAAGGCTTTGGAGCCTGTTGACGGGATCTGCTATGATACGGATCTGAAACTCAGAAGGCGCAAAGTGTTCCAGCAACAAGCTTTGGGAACCTCCTCCCAACCATCTACTAACGAATGAGTTCGTGTCAAACGAACCGGTTCAACTCTTGAGGAGCGTATCCATAAGCGCCGCGCACTGCTAGCGCAGACAAGGATCCTTGTACGGAAGGCACAGGAGTTGCAGAAGGAAAAGGTGGCCAAAAAGTCACCAAAATCTAAGCAAGTTTGGATACCAAAGGCCAAATCAGCGCCCAAGGCAAAAGCGTCCGAGGCTGTTCTTCGGCCTTCGTCAACTCCAAATCCCGCTCATGTTGCTTCCGCACCTCCGGTGAAGCCTCAAGACAGCATGGATCTCTCCAAACCTAGAATCCCATTGAAGAATCGCATCGGTTCTCTACACGAGGATCGAGGAAAAGTGCCTGTTAAGGAAAGCTTGAGACCGTCGAAGGAGCTTCGAACAAACATCTGGACTGGGGGTCGTACGCGACCTCCTAACAAATTAATTTCTACAATAGCCCGCTTGGGGGTGCGTGCAGAAAACCAGGAGCCCGTTAAGATTTCACCCTCACAAAGGTGTGATTCTAAGCGTGTGACTCCTGTAGACGCTAACAAGGCGATGTTTACTCAGATGAAAACACGTTAGACAGAAGAATACATTATACCTGAGAATTCATGTAAACAGCCGATAGGTTGCTCTGACCGCAACGTCGATGAGTTGTACTATCGGGCTAGGGGTACGAATAAATCTCGAAAGAGAAGTACCTGGGAAGCGGACTCTCACTATCCGTGTACCAAATTTGTTAGGGCAGTATTATCAGCGTGTAGCTGCCCCAAGATCACTCCGCAGAGGGTCTCGGTATTTGAGAGGATCTCCAACGGAAATGCTAAGTTTAATCCAAAGCGTCTCCGTAAGAAACGATCGGTCATTCAAGATGATGAACTCCCAACAGTTACTACCAACGTGGTCGAAAAGGGAAAGTCTTCGATTAGTCCAAATAGCTCCAACCCTAATTTTTCTCCAGGAAGAGAAGTCAGTTCAGGAATAACCCAACGAATATCTCGGCTTCAGCTAGAAGCCGTTGGACATGATGATTACCAGGGAGTCCGTGAAGGAATCCATTCTGATGGCGAACTCTCGGATTCTTATTCCGCAATCACCTCTGACGATACAACGTCTAGCATAGGACAAGCTCGGGAAGTGTTCATGATCAACACCGAGCAAATAGCCAAAATCATTGAGGATGCTCTATCCAAGCAGAAAGAAGCATTCAAAATTGAAATGGAAATGGCTATGCAGGAGATGAGACAAATGCACGACCAACAAATTTGAGCTTTGTCGAATCAGCTAGGTGAGTCCAGCCGTCACAGCACTGCTAACCAAGCAGGTAGCGATTCAGATGTGGATGAACACAACGCTGGGGGTGGCCCTACTAAAAATAACAACGCCGGGGGTGGACCCACCAATGATGATAACACTGGGGGTGGGAGCATTATTCCTCTTGAAAATTATCCAAAATAGGATATAGATGAGGACGAAAAGATGAAGGATCCCGAGAGCAAAATTAATGCTCTAATGTCTGTTCAAGAGGTAAAGAAGACCGGCATTCCGTGTTCTTACCCGAAAGAGTGAGATTCGATCCAGTATCCGGCGAAGTTCAACCTCATTAACTTCACGCCGTTTGACGGGAAGGTCTCGCCCACTCAGCATCTAATCTACTTCAAGTCCCACTTGGACACGATCTCTGGCAATGAAGCCTTGATGGTTCGGTCATTCGTCGGCACCCTTCACGGGCCTGCCTTCGATTGGTACCACCGTCTCAAGCCTGGAAGCATCAACAGCTGGGAGGACCTGAAGAGCATGTTCATAGCTCATTTTTTTGATGATGACGCCGAAGTTTCGATCAGGACACTCTTCGATGAGAAACAAAAAGACGGAGAGTCGATGGATACCTTCATCAAACGCTTCCGCAATCAGGCAATGAACTGTAAGGATCCCGTCACAGAGGAATTCGTCTTGCAAACCTGTCATAACAACTTGTCCATTAACATCTTGGACGTTATGGGAGTAGAGCCGCTTAATACATGGAAAGAGTTGAAGGTGCGAGGAGAGCAGGCCGAACGTTTTCTCAGAAGGAGGAAGGTCGAAAGAAGCCAACCGATGGCTAACCCTCTGAATCCGAGTCCTATTTCCCATGATGAAGGGAAGGCACCTACAACAGTTGTTGATGTTAATCAGACGTCGCAACAGCAACCCCGAAGACAGCAGAAGACTTCGGATTCGAGGCTCCAAAAAGAGTACTCATTCAAGGAAGAAGATGTTCCAGCCATCTTCGAGACCCTTCTTGAAAACAACAAGATCAAGCTGCCATCCATCACAAATCAGGAGAAAGTTGACAATACTACGGATCCGAAGTACTACGCGTACCACAGGAGGATCCTTCATCCCACCAAGACTTGCTTTACTTTAAAGAATAGCATCCAAACCTTGGTTGAAGCCGGCGTCATAACGCTAAGATAAGCCAAATGAGAATGGCAACACTCCGAAGAGTATACGAGTATAAACTGTTTCTCAATCCTCCAACCGGTTTATAAGGTTAAACTGCTCCCTGATACTCCAATAGGTATATGAGTCTAAACTGTTTCCCACACTTGACGGGAAGTTCCTGGAGACATTTTACATGTAATATTCTTAAGGATAACCTGGTCATGTAACTCACTATGATGTTAGACCCAGTTTCGCGAAGGAAGCTGGGGGTGGATGATTCATGTAATGGGAAGTTCCCGGAAGAATTTTTACATGTAATTTTCTTAGGGATAACCCGATCAGTACAAATAAAGTGATAAACACTAAACCCATCGTGATTTCCGAACACTCTTTTGCTGAGACAAGATTCGATCACTTCATTGGATCAATCATCCCTCACAAAACTCTCATTAGTGTTTGACGACTCACAGTCTTCCACCACAAAATCCCCCACCGATCAGACTAATTGACGGTGGGACCAACAAAATTCCTTTCGGTTGAATCCACTCAAACTTCTATGTGTTTGTGCACTCAACATTCCCATTATTAAATTCTGGACATAATGCTTGGAATTTAGATCTGTCCATCATTGACAAATTGTCAAACCCCTTCGTGTTAAGTCCCTATCACTTAACACCAGGAACCCCATTTGAGTGATTTGTATAAGTCAACACTCCCACTATGATTTGTACTCCCACTCCCACTTGGTCAAACCTTCTTACAGTTAGGACCACAACCAAAATCTCCTCTCGATTCCTCCAATGAATGAGAGATCCACAAATTGAGCGGTCAAACCTTCCTACAGTTAGGATCGTCTCAAACATCCCACTCGCTCAAACCTTCCTACAGTTAGGGCCAAAACCAAAATCCCCTCTCGATTCCTCTAATGAATGAGGGGTCCACTTTCAAATCGAGTGATCAAACCTTCCTACAATTAGAGTCATCTCAAACTCCCGCTTGGTCAAACCTTCCTACATTTAGGACCAAAACCACAATTCACTCTCGATAAACGAGAAATTCATCTTTAGTTCGGTAATCAAACCTTCCGACAGTTAGGGTTATCCAAATCTTTTCGATTCTCGGAGTGGAGATCCCACTCCTAGTTTCACCTTTTCGGATTCTGGGGGTGGAGATT
>NW_017972278.1:43753-82163 GCF_001876935.1 Asparagus officinalis
TCGATCACTTCATTGGATCAATCATCCCTCACAAAACTCTCATTAGTGTTTGACGACTCACAGTCTTCCACCACAAAATCCCCCACCGATCAGACTAATTGACGGTGGGACCAACAAAATTCCTTTCGGTTGAATCCACTCAAACTTCTATGTGTTTGTGCACTCAACATTCCCATTATTAAATTCTGGACATAATGCTTGGAATTTAGATCTGTCCATCATTGACAAATTGTCAAACCCCTTCGTGTTAAGTCCCTATCACTTAACACCAGGAACCCCATTTGAGTGATTTGTATAAGTCAACACTCCCACTATGATTTGTACTCCCACTCCCACTTGGTCAAACCTTCTTACAGTTAGGACCACAACCAAAATCTCCTCTCGATTCCTCCAATGAATGAGAGATCCACAAATTGAGCGGTCAAACCTTCCTACAGTTAGGATCGTCTCAAACATCCCACTCGCTCAAACCTTCCTACAGTTAGGGCCAAAACCAAAATCCCCTCTCGATTCCTCTAATGAATGAGGGGTCCACTTTCAAATCGAGTGATCAAACCTTCCTACAATTAGAGTCATCTCAAACTCCCGCTTGGTCAAACCTTCCTACATTTAGGACCAAAACCACAATTCACTCTCGATAAACGAGAAATTCATCTTTAGTTCGGTAATCAAACCTTCCGACAGTTAGGGTTATCCAAATCTTTTCGATTCTCGGAGTGGAGATCCCACTCCTAGTTTCACCTTTTCGGATTCTGGGGGTGGAGATCCCATCTCGAGTCTCCTTTTCAACTGGAGATAGAATATAAAATTATTCCTCTTCAGTGTTAGGAGATAAAATATAAAATTCTTCCTCTCCCATTTCGGGTTCGTCTTTACCCCAAGAGAAGACACCACTTTTTCAACTCCCAAAATCCGTGCCTCACAGGTACAGGGAATTTTATCCTGAATCCTAAGTAGGGATATGTCAATGCCTAACACGCATTGCCAATTTAGTCTTTCACCGATTGAAGAAGACACCAGAATTCCAGTCTGGAGAATTTTATCCTGAAGCCTAAGTAGGGATAAGTCAGCGCCTAACACGCGTTGTTGGTTAGTCTTTTAACGTAAAAAAAGACAAAAGCCCACATATTCAATATTGTGGCAGGTTGTTATTCATAACGCCAAAATCCGCGCCTTACACGCGCGGGGAATTTTATCCCGAATCCTAAGAAGGGATAAGTCAACGCCTAATACGCGTTGCCGGTTAGTCCTTAACCGTAAAAAGGACAAAAGCCTACATATTCAATATTGTGACAGGTTGTTATTAATAACGCCAAAATCCGCGTCTTACACGCGTGGGGAATTTTATCCCGAATCCTAAGAAGGGATAAGTCAACGCCTAATACGCGTTTCCGGTTAGTCCTTAACCGTAAAAAGGACAAAAGCCCACATATTCAATATTATGGCAGGTTGTTATTAATAACACCAAAATCCGTGCTTCACACGCATGGGGAATTTTATCCCTAAGCCTAAGCAGGGATAAGCCAACGCCTAATACACGTTGCCGGTTTAGTCTTTTACCGATTGAAGAAGACATCAGAATCCGATTCTGGGGACTTTTATCCTGAATCCTAAGTAAGGATAAGTCAGCGCCTAACACGCATTGCTGGGTAGTCTATTCCCGTGACAAAGACAAAGTCAACGTATTCAATATCATAGCATCAAGTCTAAGGGAGTTCATTCCTTTAGCACAACGTCACATGTGAAACGGACTTAAAACAATCCGCATGTAAGCCCGATTCAAACGGTAATCGGTAAGAGCACATCAAATGCGTTGAGGGCTGAGGATTTGCCAAAAAATCTTAAGTCAGCATCTGATACACGTCGCTGTTTAGTCTTTTCACAGGATAAAGACGAAGTCTACGTATTTAATATCGTAGCACTAAAAGGGTTAACTCTTTTAGCTTAACATCACATGTGGAACGGACTTAAACAATCCGCATGCTAGCCCGACTCAAACGGTAGTCGGTAAAGGCTCATCAAACCCGTTGATGGCTGAGAATTTGCCAAAAATTCTATAAATGCGAGTCATTGACGCACCAGCTCCGTTAGTTGGTCTCATGACTCGAGTATTCAATAATACCAAGATAAGATCCACACATGCAGATGAATTAGCTTTAACAGTTGGTCCTGCAGTCCTAACATTTGAGACCGCCATGCTCCAATACCTTAAGAGCTTAAACTGTGTATACTCCAGCAAACGTACGACGATCTAAACCCTAAGGTTAACGCCGATCAACGCGTAACCCTAGGTCAACGCCAGTCAACATGTTACGACCAAAAGTCAACGTATGGCGATCCAAAACCCTAAGGTCAACACCGGTCAACGCGTAACCCTAGGTCAACGCCAGGCAACGCGTTGCGACCAAAAGTCAACGTATGGTGATTCGAAACCCTAGGGTCAACGCCGGTCAACGTGTAATCCTAGGTCAACGCCAGTCAACGCGTTGTGACCAAAAGTCAATGTATGGCGATCCAAAACCCTAAGGTCAATGCCGGTCAACGCGTAACCCCAGGTCAACGCCAGTCAACGCGTTGCGACCAAAAGTCAACGTATGGCGATCTAAAACCCTAAGGTCAACGCCGATCAACGTATAACCCTAGGTCAATGCCAGTCAACGCGTTACGATAAAGAGTCAACGTACGATGTTCAAAACCCTAGGGTCAACACCGGTCAACGCATAACCCTAGGTCAACGCCAGTCAACACGGTGCAACCAAAAGTCAACGTCGAGCGATTCAAAACCCTAAGGTCAACGCCAGTCAACATGAAACCCTAGGTCAACGCCAGTCAATGGGTTGTGATCAAGAGTCAACGTACGACGTTCAAAACCCTAGGGTCAACGCCGGTCAACGCGTAACTCTAGTTCAACACCAGTCAACACGTTGCGATCAAGAGTCAACGTACGGCGTTCAAAACCCTAGGATCAAGGCTGGTCAACGCGTAACCTTAGGTCAACGCTAGTCAACGCGTTGCGATGAAAAAGTCAACGTAAGACGATTTAAACCCTAAGGTTAACGCCGGTCAACGTGTAACCCTAGGTCAATGCCAATCAATGCGTTGCAATGAGAGAGTCGATGCGACGGAGAGGGTTAGTTCTAAGTCAACACAATGACATGAGCCAAACTCAACTCATCAGTTCTAGACTCGAGACTCCGATGACGGCCAGACGATAAACACAGCGCCGAAAGGACGTCAGCTATTCGTCAAAGCATCGAATAGGCTGGAAATCGAAGGAGCCAAGAGTTGAAGCTAATTAAAGGTCCTTTACACCGATCGAAGGCTGGACTAATCACGTCCAAAGTATTCCAGCCTCTTCTATAAAAGAAACGAGTCTGGAACGCTTTGGAGGGGGTATCTGTAGGCATCGAAAATTACCTATAGGTCTCCCTGAGCAGCTCAAAGCTAAAAGAAAATAAAGAACATCACAATCTAAGTCACAGAAGCTTGATTGACATCGATGAACGCTTGAAGTGAATCGACAAACTACGTAAAGTAACTGAATTTCAGAATAACGAGGATACGAACTGATCAGGAGCCCCGCGTCGCTTACAAAAGGGGAAACGCCTCTCGTATCCCAATTTATTCCACAATGACCAAATCATCGGAGCTTATAGATCTCCTCGCCGGCTTTTCAACGCACTTTGAATCACTCAAATCCGAGTTCGGACGAAGAAGTTACGGCAGAAACAGACAAATGTACAAAACGGAACCTCTCAGCCTGAGTTGAGACACCCCGAGGTGTCTCGGCACAAGCGAGACACCCCAAGGTGTCTCGGCCAAGGCCAAGACACCCTAGGGTGTCTCGGCTCACACCCCAGGCCAAGACACCCAAGGGTGTCTCGGCCTCGCTGAGACACCCAGGGGTGTCTCCAGGCCTAAAATGGGGCCGTTGTGCTATTACAACCACCCGAACCCCACGAGCCTATAAATAGAAGCCTCAGGCCTTCATTTTTCTAGATCTGGAATTCTCGAGCGTTGGCGAAGTCCTGCCGGATTGAAGATCAAAAGTGTACGAATTTCATAGAGGAGGAGGAGTAGAGATCTGATCGAGTTCGTCGGCATAAAGAAGAAGAGCTCGTCAGATCTGGAGTTCTCGTATTCGTCCCTTAAGATTACCCCGTTGTGGTGATCTTAAGAAGAGCAATTATCTCGCTGTTGCCGAGATAAGCGCTACGGCTTCTTGATTCCTTCGCGAATCGACGAAGCTCTGCCTAATTCTTCAGCAATCAGATCTGATCGACGGTGGTCCACGGATATCAACGTCCCCGTCACAGGCCAAGATCCCACGCAAGCAGAAGACCGATAAACGATCTCTGCGCTGTTTGAAGAGAATTGTATTTTTTTGTTTTCGTTGTGTAAAGGTCTTATAAAAAGACTAATTTTTGTTTTTGTTGTAAACGTCTGAAGTTTGTAATGAATCCCGCAATGAATCAAATAATTTTCTCCGCAAACAACCCAAAATTGGGTCAGGTTCATTCCTAACCCAGTTTTAAAAGTTTGCCAGACCCACCCTTAACTGTTCGAATAATCGTTATACTTATTGTATTTTTTGATTCTCGAGTTTTAACAAAGGTAATCTAACTTGTGCATCAAATAATTGTTGAGTAAATAAAAAGGTACATTTTAAAAAAGACTAAATCACTAAATAGTAATGGTCTAGATGACTAAATCACTAAATAGTAATGGTCTAGATGCTACTATTGTGTCAGAGATTAGATTGTTGGAGAAACTGGGAGGATAAATTTGGGCACACGCCCAAAGAGGAAAACAAAAGTGTAGCTTAGGGGCTGTTTGGTTCAATTTCTATAAATTATAGGAAAATGAAAACACTCAAAATATAGATTTTCTTGTACTTCTTTAAAAAATTATGGGAAAAGTTTTAAGAAGTCAAAAAGTACCAATTTTCTTCTTTCTTGTACTGTGCTTGTTTGGTTCAAAACAAGAAAATGGGCTCATTACTTTATAGAAATAGCAAACTTTCCTTTTCTTTTGTTTGATTACATATACTAAATTTATAGAAAAGTGTCAATAACCATATTCATCACTTTACAACGGCTAGTTTAGCTGTTAGTTTCACATTCTCAAATCTTATAAGATTGCGTTTGGATTCGAGGATTTGATTTTAAATTCCAGAATTAAAATTTGAAATTTGAAATCCAGAATTTCAAAATCAATTCCTTCGTTTGGGGAACATCCAAATTTGAATTCCAAAGTTGAAATTCATGTTTGGCAAACTTTAAAATTTCAACTTTAAAAATTTCTATTGTGTTGTTTGCCAACTAGTAGAATTCTAATTTCTGAACTAAAATTGTAGCTCGAAGATAATTTAGAAGTAAGATACTCAAATTACATAAGGTTTGCATCGAAATTAGTGGAAATAAATGCACATGACTATTTGAGGGGAAATTTTCTATAGACGGAACTCTACAGAAAATCATATAGAGACAATGTAGGGTCGAAAAATTTAAGTTGATTGATTCTCTTGTTTTAAGAATAGGTTCGATCACTTGGTACGAATCCCTTACAATCACTCACTCTCTCGATTACAAAGGAAGAGAAGATAGATTTGAATTCTCTTTTGTTTGAGGTGGGTTCTACATGGAGAGAGGATGCTTTACTCGATGCTTGAGTCGAGATTGCTTCCCGTTGACGATCAGAAACAGATCGCAAGAGCTTCTGACAATGGCTTAGGCTGCAGGGACCGAAGTTCAGGTCTTAGGCTTGTTCACCAGAGCTTCGCTTGGGATCTCCTATGATCTACGAAATGGGATTTTCCAAAAGGTCCCCCATTGGCCTCATAGTTTCTCATGACTATTTATAGGCCTTAGCGCGTAACTGACGCACTGAAATCAGGGAGTCGAGGCGTAACTGACTCCTAAGGGTTTAGCCCACGTGGGCTGACCGGGTCTTTAAGGTCGCTATCCGCCTGTCGCTAACCGCTTGGCCTCAAACCTCACTAGGTATGATGGGCCTTACTGTGTGAGATGAGCCTCGCTGCGTGGCGATGTTCGTTAGATGAGACGAGCCTTAATGCGCAACGAGGTTCGCTTCATCTTTAATGATGAGCCTTGTTTCTGGGTGAACTTCTTCTTCAATGACAAGCTTTGTTTCTGGGCGAACTTCATCTTCAATGACGAGCCTCGTTGCTGGGCGAGCTTGGCCTCTTGGTGAGCTTGGCTTCGTGGTGAGCTTGCAGGTGGATTAGATTTCTTGTAGGCGAATCTCATAGGCGAAGCTATCAGACGAGCTTCAAGCGTTTAGGCGAGCTTGGCTTATGCAGGTGAGGTTGGAATATGCGGGCAAACCTCGTGGACGGAGTTGTTAGGCAAAGATCAGCCTTCAGGCGAACTTAAGTCTTCGCAGGCATCGAGGAATATAACTCGATGTGAAGAACATGTCATATCTTTCAAACCGTAAGTTAGAATTTGACAAATTATATATGAAAATCACGTATTTTTTCGAGACGAGGCCGACCAAACCCACCAAAGTTCAGTTTGCTGCCATCCGTTTTATCAATTTCCCTCCGGTTTGAGAAATACCAGCGTTTTTGTCAGTTTCGAGTTTCTTTTCTAGGAATTAAGGCAATTTTTATTGCCTACAGACAATAAGTTCGGATCAACCATTCAACAAGTGAGGCATATGTCAAAAAACACTTCATTATAGCATCTAAACCAGTACACTTTATTCACTACAAACTATTCCTTTCTGACAGCAAAAACAAATGTATACATTTCTCTACTCAATTACATGAAAAATATAAGAACATCAAATGGGCAATTCACTTCATATATTCTCCTTGCTTCCTCTCGTTAGTTTAAGAAAAGTTGAACTCTCTGATGTCTGCAATCACACGAAACTACAACAAAATGACCAAATCAACTTCCACCATTGATAAGGGCACAAAGAATACAGAAAATAGGCAAACTAACATAATCAATTATATTTTATGTGACGATTACAATATAAATGCATCTGAGAGAGAGATCAAAGATTAAAAAACGACAATATAAATGCATCTAGCTGACATCATCCAAGGGTAGGCTACTAGCTCCTAAATATAGTTACAGAGATGATAAATATTTATCGAAAAGAAGCGTAATAATTCTATTCACGATCCTTGGTCATTAAATTACATAAGCAGTTACATTTTTCATTTGAGAATTACAGTAAGATCAAAATTATAAAGATGCAAAACTACCAAACTCAAGAAAAATCTGGCCTAGATTCCAGAAAGAGCAACATGAAAAAATATTAATAAATGAAAAGAACAATAAATAGTAGCCTTTTACCAGTTTCAAATCATTTGTCCGAAGAAAAAAATTACTTTCATAAGAGTGAGTTATTTGTAAAAGCAATGGAAAGATTGCCATTGCCAATCTTACTCAAGTTAAGCTCCATCCATAAGAAAGCGGAAATAAGTAAGTACATTGTAAAACCGGTGTCAATAGATTCTAGACACCAATAACTTAATCTAAATGATGTTACCTGTAGCGGAAAACAATTAACATCGTGTAGTCACCAAGATTCAAACATTTGATAATTCCATCAAATGATCAATTTTAGTCAACATAGATGAGACAATGATGTTCAAACATTTGATATGCACTAACTAAAACTACCAAACAAGAGTTTAAATGAAAATGGAAAAGTTAATGAGTTATTTTTTTTACCTTAGTCTGAGTTTTCAAGACATAGCATAATCTAATCTAACTTTTGATTGTCTGGAAGTAACTTCAACATTCAAAAATCATGTGCAGAACCATCAATGAATCTCTTAACCGCCCTTAAAAATTAATGTGGAGGAATACCCCTTACTTTAGATACCTCGGCATAAATCTCCTTGCAATTAGCTTTTGGTGGGTTCGTACTCACCAGATACTCCTTTAGCATCTCACCAACATCACTTACTGCATTTGCTAAAGGGACAGTCATTTGAATGTGTGTCCCATCAAGTGCTCCAAGTACACCCTAACAATCAACCCCATAACATCATATAGATTACATATTCGCACGAACGAATCTATATATCCAAAAAACAAATTATTATTACCTCAAACCATTTCCATTTGTTATCTCTCGCATAACTAGTGTTGGATTCTGCTTGTTTAACATAATACTTCCCGATATTCATAACCACTAGGAGCACCATATGAAATTGTCGACTTATAGTTTCTCTAGAACGAAAAAAATTGCTCCAACAGTTCGAGTCTTCAAGTTATGAGAAATATTATGTAGAAAAAATGCCACAGCTTCTCTCACTGTGACATTCCTGGAAGTCACCAACCCCCCTTTAGATCGTAAAATGACACACAATTTCTCAAAACAATACCTATTAAGACGTAGTTGCTCCCGACATATTGTATCATTCATTAATGTGTCCATCTAGAGGGCTCTTTTATGAGCATGTATATCTTCACTCCATGTTATCTCCTTGATGCTAGACCTTCTTCTATGACTCTATGCTCCAGCTACCATTATTATGAAAGTTACAATTATGATAACTAGCTTTTTTTTGTTGGGGAATTCAAGCTACTCGACCACCTGTCAAATATCAATCCTCTATGGAATTTGCCCTATCGGATCTTGTGTTAAGCAATGGAAAGAAGAAATCACAGCAAATTAAAAATTACATGAAAAAGAACACCGAGATTTAACGAGGTTCGGCAACTTGCCTACGTCCTCGGGAGCCACACAAATAATTTCCTTTATATTAAAGAAGATTACAAACTTGTATAAGAGCAGATCTCAACTTGAGATCTCTCAAGAGAAGGAACCAACAAAGACTCTCTATTGTTTAAATAAGGCACAAGATTTTCCAACTTGGAGAATCTCTTCTCAAGATTTGCTGTAAAAATCGCTACAGAATCACGAGATTTCTCCTCTGAAAAATCTCGGCTCGAAGCTGCTACTGGAGCTCTTCAATAAATGGCCGTCGCTTGGCTTCTGTCTTTCATTCGCTAAGAAAAAACTCAGCGCATTCTCGTGCATAGGGTTCCCTTAAATAGGAAAACCCTAGGGCCAAAACGAGTGGGATCCAGCTGGATCCAACACACAACGCGCAAGCGAGCTCCATGCACCCAAACAGGCGACATCCAGATCCGCTCTCCAGGACCTCGCTCGCACCTCGCCTATAGGCGAGATCTCGCCAGAACCTCGCCCGCCAAGAGAGAGACCCCACCTATGTCGACTCGCTTGTAGACCGCTTCACTCAAGTTCGCCTGCAAGATCTCGCGTCGACCTCGCCTGTTGATCCTCTTTGAGCTCGCCTGCAATCAGCCGCGACCTCATCTGAAAGTTGTCGAGGACCTCGCTTGCAGCCAGTGACTTCGATCTCGAGCTCACCTCGACCTGGACCTCACCTGAAGCCTGTCAAGGTCACCGGACATCGGACACGAGCTTGCCTTACCTTCGTGCTTACCTGAAAGCTCTCCGCTAACAGGTTTGGGTCTACACCATGTTTCCAACAATCTCCCACTTGGAGACCAAACCGCCATCAGCAAGCTTTCTTAACAAGTATCTTCTCATCGTGTGGCTCCGCTCTCATCTCTTATGCATGAAGGCCAACTGAAGTTGCGTACAACTCTAGTTTTTGAATAGTGACTGCTTTAGTCAACATATCTGTAGGATTTTGGCTGTCCAAAATATTTTCCAACTGTAACTTCCCGTCCTTAATCATCGAGCGTATGAAGTGGTAACATAACTCGATGTGCTTCGTTCTGGCATGAAATACCGGGTTCTTGGCAAGGTGTATAGCACTTTGGCTATCACAATAAAGAACTTTATTCCCCCGCTTCAGACCCAACTCTTTCAGACACCCGGTTAACCAAATCATTTCCTTGCTCTCCTCGGTCACTGTGACATACTCGGCCTCAGTTATGGACAACATCATAATCTTCTACAAACGTGAGACCCAGCTCACTGCTATCGACCCTAGGGTATAAACATACCCCGTGGTGCTTCGTCTTGTATCATGATCACCGGCAAAATCTGCATCCACGTATCCTTACAGTACTAACTCCTTTCTCCCGAAATACAATGGTGTATTCGTAGTCCCTTTCAGATATCGCAATATCCACTTCACGGCCTCCCAATGTTGCTTCCCTGGGTTGCTTACAAACCTGCTCACAACTCCCACTACATGGACAATATCCGACCTCGTGCAAACCATTGCGTACATCAAACTACCAATAGCTGATGAATAATGCACCTTTCTCATGTGTTCTTTCTCTGCATTAGTCTTGAGTGATTGCTCACCAGATAACTTGAATTGGCTTCCAAGAGGCGTGCAAACGACCTTAGCATTCTGCATATTGAATATCTGAAGTACTTTCTTAATGTATTTAGACCGACTCAACTCCAGCGTCCCCTCAGCCGCATCCCGACTGATCTACATCCCAAGAATCTGCTTCACTGCATCCAGATCCTTCATGGCAAACTCTTTTACTAACTACTTCTTCAGCTTATTATCTCCTGTAAACACGGTCATGCAATTAACATATCATCAACATACAACAATAACACGATATAGCTAGACTCGAACCTCTTGAAGTAACAGCAATAATCTAAATTGCATCTGCTATAGCCATTGCTCTGCATGAAATTATCAAACTTCTTATACCACTGTCTTAGGGCCTGTTTCAATTCGTATAAGCTCTTCCTGAGCCTACACACCATATCTTCCTTTCCTTCCTTAATGAAGCTAACAGGTTGCTTCATGTAGATTTTTTCATCCAATTCACCATGAAGAAATACAATCATCACATCTTACTGCTCAAGGTAGAGATTTTTAGCAGCTACCAAGCTCAACACCACCCTGATGGTTGTGAGCTTCACAACGGGGGAAAATATCTCCGTATAATCCACTCATTCCCACTGTTAGAATCCCTTCACGACTAATCTGGCCTTGTATCTCTTCCTTCCATCACTCTCTTGCTTGACTCGGTAGACCCACTTGTTATGTAAGGCTTTCTTCTGTGATGGTAGCAGGGCTAACTCCCATGTCTCGTTCGAGTGGAGAGAATCCATCTCTTCTTGCATTGCATGCTCCCACTGCTGAGATTCGCTCACTTGCATAGCCTTCTCATAGCATTCTAGTTCTCTGCTATCTGTCAAAAGTAGGTAGTCTAGTGACGAGAGATACCTGGGATTCAGTTTGGGTACCCTAGATGACCTCCTAGGCTCCTCGCCCTGGGTAGTCAGTTATGCACCTGGAGTCTCCTCCATTCTTCGGTCAGAATTAACATTGTCTCCTCCATCTGGAAGTTCCTCCAAATCCATGTATTTGGATGCATCCGCATCTATAGTGCTGCTCCCACTGCTTTGGCCAGCCTTGGCATTATCCCTATCCTTGTACATCACCTCCTCATTGAATATGATGTCTCGGCTCCTGATGATTTTCTTGTTCTTCTCATCCTAACGATACCTGAACTCGTCAATGTCATACCCAATGAATGTACACTTCAGGACTTGGCTTCTAGTTTGTCTCTACCATGATCACTGATATGGATATATGCCACACAACTAAAGACTCTCAAGTGTGAGAGATTAAACTTCATGCCACTCCAAACCTCTTTAGGAATCCCAAAGTTTAATAGAACTGATGGCACGTGATTTATCAGGTACGCTGCAGTATGCATCGCGTCTGCCCAAAAGGTTTTTGGTTGACCTGCATGTAGACGCATACTCCTCGCATGCTCTGTCAACGTTCTGTTTATTCTTTCTGCTACACTATTCTGTTACGGCGTTCCTGGAGTGGTCCTCTCCAAACGAATCTCGTTCAGAGCACATAACTTCTTGAACTCCTCCAGTTCATATTCTCCACCATTGTCTGATCTCAGAGACTTCACTTTTAGATCTGTTTTATTCTCCACCATGGCTTTCCACTTCTTGAAGATGTTAAACACCTCTGACTTGTGCTTCATGAAATATACCCACACCTTCCTCGAGTGATCGTCAATAAAGGTGATGTAGTACGCCGAACCGTCAAGAGAAGACACGCTAGATGGACCGCATACATCTGTATGAACAAGCTCTAGCTTGTGAGCTTTAGGTGGTCTTCCACCCTTTAGAAAACTAACTATCTTTTGCTTCCCGAAGATGCAGTCTTCACAAACACCAACTTCCACCGAATCAATGCCGGTTAGCTTTCTTTTTGAGTGTAGAATCTTCATACCCTTCTCACTCATGTGTCCCAACCTATTGTGCTACAGATCTGCACTCTCCTTGCTCGCTACAATTGTGAGGGTTGTTAGACCCTAGAGGGGGGGGGGGTGATTAGGGTCTTATGCTAATTTAATCCGATTTTATGCTAATTTAAAACTAATTAATAAGTTATCCTAGTAAGGTGAAATACAACAAGATATATGAGCTAGGATAAGTAATATGAACAAATGAAATATATCCTATATGATAAAAATGTATGCAAGGATATATAAACTAACACAAGGGTGATATAATCAAACTACACATGTGATAGGAAAAAATATATAAGAGTAATAGGCAATTGACGATATAAGATAAATGCATAAGTAAATGCGTCAATGACAAACTCAAACACACTCAAATGATCATGGAGTTCGGACCTTCCGTCCTACGTCTCCGCTCCCCACTCCCGGGGAGAAATCCACTATCACAACCGGGTTTTCTACGTTCACCCGAATAACGTTTACACCACACAATACGGTTTTCTAGTTTACCAAAAACTCTATAACTAACACACTCTTGTAATCCCACTCTACACCCTCTCAAGTGTTGAACTAGACGTGTCTCCCTCAAGTGCTCGGATACAACCTCTCCCTAGGTTCGTCAACCGACGCCACTCCTCTTGGGACGATCCCCGACTCTCGTCACACACTTCTCTCGGTGTACAAGTGTATTACAAAGTGTATCTCACAATAAGCATAATATAAATCAAATGATTGTTCTCTAAACAAGGTGAGAACTCAATTAAGCACAACTCTTAGTCACAAACCCACAACCCCAAATTATACTATGAATGTAAATACAATAAGCTCAAAAGGTTGTGTGTGAACAAAGAGATATAAATCAAAACAAAACTCAATGTAGTTCTAGCTTAATAACAATGATAATCAAATATATAAAAGAGCTAGAAACAGAGTTTAGAAAACGTCTCAATAGATCAAGAGTTGAAGGGAGAGTAGTTGGAAGCTCAAACTTCAATAGATGATCTTCTCAACCTCTTGTGGAATTGATTCACAAAACCAAAATACTCAAATGCTTAAAAGCTTATAAACACACTTAAACCAAACATAAACCCTTGTTAAAACTTTCTTAAACTTGTTTTAAAACTCTCTCATTGTTGGATAAAGAGCTGAAGGCAATGGGGTATTTATACTCACTCAAAACTTCAGCAAAAAACCCACTAGAAAGACAACAAAGCCCCCAGAAGAACAACTCAGAAAATAGCCGTTGGAGTCCAACGGTCAAATCGGCGGTCGACCGCGGCGGTCGACCGCGAAGAATAAAAAACAGAAGAAAAACTTCCAGAGAGTTCGACGGTCGACCGCGACGGTCGACCGCGAGAAATTTTTAGCTGACGGTCGACCGTGAACTGATATATAAAAATAAAGTTCTGAAAACTGTTTTTCTGATTTTAAAACACTGTTTAAAAATATCAAACAAATTCAAAAAAATATAAAACTTTGGGGAATGATTGTAGACATGATAATAAACATGATACAATGACTGGTTTCCAAAAAGGACTTCCCAAATGAAAAATATCATCATTTTACAAAATAGTCCAAAACATGAAAATATGAGATACTTGAATTTTGATGTTTTGACATAAACCAACTTTTGAAACTTTGTGAAATATTTTTATAGACTTAGTAAAACATGTATAAACTGATATTGAAGTCTATAAACTAATAAGACAATATTTTCACAAAATTACATATTCTATGCAATAAGTACTAAAACACAATAGAGTATGAAATATGTAATTTCATAAATATAAACATAAAAACCCAAAACACATGTATGTGTATATATAACTATATATATGCATAGAAACCAAAACTTATGTGTATATATAACTATATATATATACGAAGAAACCAATAAATGTGTGTGTGTAGATATGGAGCTTAACGTACTTAACACACATAATATAAACTTCTAAACTAAATTACCCAAGCTTGATCTTGATCTTCAATAGCTTGACTTGGTACATATGCGGATGAAGCTTGAACTTGATCTTTAACTGAATTGCATAAGCTTCACCGACATTCCGTCAACCTCCTTTGGATATGATCGTTGAAGCTCTATTCTATCCATCCTCCAACACGTTGTTTGCCTAGAATAAATATGAAAACATAAATACTAGACAAACAACATTAGAAGTAAATTGTTTGTTAAATATCATCAAAACAAGAAGGCCAACAAGGGTGTCACTCGCATGTGAAGTTAGGTAGAGGGTCTTATTACCACGGGCAACCACCATTGTACCGTTAGAGATTTTTCACGAATCTCCAGTGAATATTGTAACATAGACTTCTACACCAAGCTGGCTAACCAAAATTAGATTCCTCTTCAGCTTCGGTACATGTTTGACATTCTTCAGAGACCACTTGGAGCCCTTTAACTGTATTTGCACATCACCTCTTCCAATGACACTACATGGTTCATTATCCCCTAAGTATACTTTTTCAAAGTTCCCTGCTACATAGTTCTAAAAGAGTTTCCTATTAGTAGTGGCATGGAAAGAGGCTCTCGAATCAATGACCCAAGAGGCTCTTGAATCAATGACCCATGAATCAGAATCGATATCCATGGTGAGAATCAATGCATCTTGCACAATATGAGCCTCCTGCTCATTTTTGTCATTCTTCGGTGCTTTACAGGTAGAAGACATGTGGCCCTCTTGGCCGTAATTCTAACATTTCCCTTTGATAGGTCTCACCTTCGAGTTTGACCTCTTCTTCTTCGACTTCAATCAATTCCTGTTTTAGTTCCCCTAATTATGGCTTCTGCCTCTCTGCTCGAGACTTATGGCTGAACCTGAATCTTCAGATTCATTATATTTTCTTTTAACCTCCTCGGATAGAATCATAGCTACCACCTCGTTCAGCTTCAACTTCTCCTTCCCCGTTGAGCTGCTGATTGCGGTCACACAACCTGTCCAACTATCCGGCAACTGCGATAGTATCAATAGGGCCTGCACTTCGTCATCAAACGTGATGTCGACTGAGATGAGTTGATCAACAATTGTGTTGAACTCGCTGAGATGCATCGTGAAGGAACATCATTTTTCCATCTTGAGGTTGAATAGCGTTTTGACGAGATGCACCTTATTTACAGCTGACGGTTGCTCGTACATCGTTACGAGTGCTTCCATAAGCCCCACCGTCATTTTCTCCTTTAATATATTATGTGCTATAGATTTCGTGAGGGCCAATCGGACCTGCCCCAGGGCTTTTCGATCCAATATTTCCTAGTCCTCGTCGATCTCATCCTTCTTCTTCCCTTTTGCTTTACCCATCAATGGACGGTAAAGATCCTTCTGGTACAGATAGTTCTCCATCTATGACTTCCAGTAGGCGAAATCTAATCTGTCAAACTTCTCAATTTTTGATTTGCCTTCTTCTACCATTTCTTACACACACAGATCTGAACAAGGGTTCTGATACCAGTTGTTGGGGAATTCAAGCTACTCGACCACCTATCAAATATGAATCCTCTGTGGAATTTGCCCTACTAGAACTTGTGTTAAGCAATAGAAAGAAGAAATCACAGCAAATTAAAAATTACAAGAAAAAGAACATCAAGTTTTAACGAGGTTTGGCAACTTGCCTACGTCCTCGGGAGCCACACAAATAATTTCCTTTATATTAAAGAAGATTACAAGCTTGTATAAGAGCAGATCTCAACTTGAGATATCTCAAGGAACCAACAGAGACTCTCTGTTGTTTAAATAAGGCACGTGATTTTCCAACTTGGAAAATCTCTTCTCAAGATTCAATGTAAAAATCGCTACAGGATCATGAGATTTTTCCTCTGAAAAATCTCGGCTCAAAGCTGCTACTGGAGCTCATCAATAAATGGCCGCCGTCTGGCTTCTACCTTTAATTTGCTGAGAAAAAACTCAGTGCATTCTCGTGCACAGGGTTCTCTTAAATAAGAAAACCTAGGGCCAAAACGAGTGGGATCCAGCTGGATCCAACACACGACGCACAAGCGAGCTCCGTGCACCCAAACATGCGACATCAAGATTTGCTCTCCAGGACCTCGTCCACACCTCACCTGCAGGCGAGATCTAGCCAGAACCTCGCCCGCTAAGAGAGAGACCCC
The DNA here is from genome assembly GCF_001876935.1 of Asparagus officinalis. Taxonomy (NCBI): domain Eukaryota; kingdom Viridiplantae; phylum Streptophyta; class Magnoliopsida; order Asparagales; family Asparagaceae; genus Asparagus; species Asparagus officinalis. Next base: position 60,104 of record NW_017972278.1, read on the forward strand.
GCCTGCGTCGACTCGCTTGTAGACTGCTCTGCTCGAGCTTTCCTGCAAGATCTCGCATCGACCTCGCCTGTTGATCCTCTTCGAGCTCCCCTGCAATCAGCCGCGACCTTGCCTGAAAGTCGTTGAGGACCTCGCCTGCAGCCACTGACTTCGATCTTGAGCTTGCCTTGACCTGGACCTCGCCTGAAGCCCATCAAGGTCACCGGACATCGGACACGAGCTCGCCTTGCCTTCGCACTCACCTGAAAGCTCTCCGCTAACAGGTTTGGGTCTACACCCTGTTTCCAACATTTTTATCATCTTCACCTACTTCTTCCCTTGCACGTTTCCTTTGACCATGTAAACTTTGTTGGTCTGACATTTTCTCCTAAACTGTTTCATCATCAAAATTTAATGTGTAAAACTACACTTATCTAAGAGATAGAATCAGACCATTTAACATAGACTAAATGTAAAGGAAAAGAATAACAAATTTAGAATTACTAAACAAAATTATCAAACACTAAAGATAATAATATGAAACAAAAAATAATGATTCTATAACTCAAATTCAAACACATATGCAAACATATATTGACTATCTCGCAAAAAAGTAAATCAAGTACAAAGACAGATATTTAATTATCTAGAGCTTTGATTTTGTATAGTTGTCGACTAATGAATGGATCTAAAATGGACCAATAAACTACATTATCACATCTCTAGAATAAATTTCTTTTCTCTACTGAGAAGACATCATGGGATGCCAACACAAACAAGGCACATGATTATTAATCTTTTGAAATTTTACATGGAGAAAATATATATTCTTCATCCATACGCAAGCCAACACATTAATAGGAGGACAATAAGAATTATAAGATGTCATTCCTATATCTTTCTCTAAGTCTTTTTTTCTACAGGAAGTGAAATATTGTTTCTCAAAATTTTTGAAACCCTTAATCGATGTTCGTTTTGAATCAAAGAAGTGATTTCGAGAAACAAATAACATTATCAGGGTCGAAAGATTTATTCAAAATGAGTGAATCAAAGAAGTGATTTCGAGAAACAAATAACATTATCAGGGTCGAAAGATTTATTCAAAATGAGAGTTGGTTTTGGGGGATTTTTCGAGAAACAAATAACATTATCAGGGTCGAAAGATTTATTCAAAATGAGAGTTGGTTTTGGGGGATTTTCCCTATAAAAATTTACCTACAATACCATCAAAATCGAGAGAATAAAGTTTGAATCTAGAATTTAGGGGTTCGGTGGAACTAGAGATAGAGGATTGAGAAGTTCTCACCATTTTCGATGATCGCTGTCTTCCTTGCAGGTGAAACTGGATCTCCTCCTCCTCCTCCTCCTCCTCCTCGTCGTCGCCACCGCCGGTGTTGAAACTGGATCTCCTCATCGTCGCCGTCGTCACCACCACTGGTTGAGAGCGGAAGTGGGGAGGGAGGGAGATCGCGAGAGCAGAAGTGGGGAGGGAAGAGAGATCACGAGAGCAGGGGGAGGGGGAGGGAGGAGGGAGGGAGATCACAAGAGCGGAAGTGGAGAGAGAAGATGGAATTGCAAATGACAGCCCACCCGTTGGGATTTAGAATTATGGACCTATAGAATTATGGACTTAGTATAGGTTTAAAATGTTAATGGATTTGGGCCAATATCCAATATTCAAATTCTTCTAGATCCAAACAATAGAATTGAGCCAAATACAGTATTTAAAATAAAATCCTAGTTACCAAACAGGCTGTAAAATCCTTTTATCCTTAACTATCCATGAATACAAGATTTCCACAATTGAAAAATATGAGTAAGAGTGTTAGAGACTGTGGTTACTCGTCAAGTTCATCAAATCCAAAGATATGTATTTTGGTTTAAAAAACTATAAATTCTATTAATATTTTCCAATGACCAGAGTCTGGTTTTTTTTGTAATCAGTACGCTTAGAAAGTACCACAGAAACCAACATATGAAGAATTATTTTTATATACAGATGAAAATAGAGAGTGTGATGAGATGTGGGATATAATGGACGAAGCAGAAATAATGCTAAGAGCCAATACTTTGAAAGTTAGAGACCAAAACAAGTGGTGGATGTGTCCCTATTGTAACTATATCCCCTACACAAATTAGAATATGAACGATCTCTTAACTCACGCGCACGAATATCAACCAACCCCCCCATAATATAGAGCTAACCAAGTTCAAAATCAGCATAGTAACAAAACAAATAGCCCCAACAGCTCGACAACGAGCATGAATATCAACCAAAAACCCCACAATGTAGAATAGTGAGCGAAACAAGCTCTAAAATCAGCCTCTTGGAATATTACAAATTGATTTGCGCCTAGCACGAATTCTCAATAAACAAGCTATTATTGTAACCATGGAAGATATAGTTGTATTAGCACACATCCTCTTTATTTGTTCTTCATTTAAACCATCCATCTACATGAATTACAAAGATTAAAGTTTAAAACATTTATGAAGTCATGAAGAATAACACTAAATGAAAAATGGATCCTTTGTAATATATGCAAGCAATATTAATAAATGAATTTGTACAACATAGAAATGCATAGGATTGAATTAACAATGACGATGTTTGCATATCACTATCGGGTCAAAATTTTCTCATGTTGTCACAATTTTCTCATCCAACAATTTATAGACTCATGTTGCCACAATCGGGTTAAAATCAACCAATAATTTTCTTCATTTGTTAACTGGTCCATTGATTCATAAAATCAAGCGCTAATCAAGTCACAATAGTAGTAAAAGCTGTTGGCCTTCTTGTTTTGATGATGTTTAATAAACAATTTACTACTAATGTTGTTTGTCTAGTGTTTGTGCATTCCTATGTTTTGTAGACAAACAACGTAGTTGGAGAATGGATGAAATAGCGCTTCAACGACGATATCAAATGGAGGTTGGCGGAATTGTGGAGTGAAGCAACATACAATTCAAGTTAAAGATCAAGTTCAAGCTTCATCCGCAAAGTGTACCAAGTCAAGCTTATTGAAGATCAAGATCATTGCTTGGGTAATTTAGTTTAGGAATTTATATTATGTGTGTTAGTACTTTAAGCTCAATCATATACACACATACACGTTTTGGTTTTTGTATATATATAGTTATATATATACATATATGTTTTGGTTTGATAGTTTTCAAGTTTTACTATGAAACAATTGAATATAATTAGAAAACATATTTTTGTTTCATACTCATATGCATATATATGATTTCATCAATATCAATTTTAGTTAGTTAAATGAAATCATGTTTTAGTGCATTATATGTGTATTTTGATAAAATACTACATTCATTATTTATAGATTTCATAACAATAGTTTACATCTTTCTTCAAGTCTATAAAATCATTTGTAAAGTTTCAAAAGTTGGTTTAGCCAAAATGTTAAAATTCACATGTCTACATTTTTGTGTTTTGGACTATCTTGCAAAATGATGATATTTTTCATTTGAGAAGTTCTTTTTTGAAACCAATAGTTGTAGCATGTTTATTATCATGTCTATAATCATTCCCCAAAGTTTTATATTTTTTGGAATTTATTTGATATTTTTAAACAGCACTTTAAAATCAGCAAAACAGTTTTTTGAATATGTCAGTTTTCGGTCGACCGAACCTGAGTTCTCGTGTTCACTGGGCGACAGAGAGTTCGTCGGTCAACCGCCGCGGTCGACCGAGAGCTTCCTTCGGTCGACCGCACTGGTCGACCGGATAAGTCAGCTGGTGTTTTTCTCGTGTTTCACCTGGATAGCGGTCGACCGAAATTTCCGTCGGTCGACCGCGAATTTCTTCGGTCGACCGCCGCTCGTTCTGACTGCTTCCAACGGCTATTTTTATTATCGTTGCTGGGGTGTTTTTGGTCTTTTGTTTTGGGAGTTTTGGCTGAGTTTTGAGAGGGTATAAATACCCTATTGCTGTTCTAATTTCCATGATCCAAGAATGTTTTAAAGAAGTTTTTAAACAACGTGTTTAAACAAGGGTTTAGGGTTTTACTGTTTGTTTGAGTTTGAGTTTCTGTTTACAAAGGAGGAAGTTTTCACTACAGATTGAGGGATTCATTCTCAACCCCCTTCATCCTCTTCTTTGTGTTCATAGAGAAGTTTTCTAACTCTTTTCTCTAGCAATTTCATTATTGATTTTCATATTCTTATTATTGCTAGTTTGCTATTTGAGTTAGATTTTATTTTACTCATTGTTACACACACCCACATTGAGCTTTTAGTAATTACATACATAATATAGTTGGGTGGTGAGAGATTGTAACTTTGAGTTGTGCTTTCATTGTGTTCTCATCCATAGTTGAGAACAATCATTTGTTATATTGTGCTTATTGAGAGATTCACTTTGTAATACACTTGTACACCAAGTGAGGAGTGTGTGGTGAGAGTCGGGGATCGTCCCAAGAGGAGGGGCGTCGGTTGACGAGCCTAGGGAGAGGTTGTAACCGAGCACTTGAGGGAGACACGGCTAGGTCCAACACTTAGTGGGTGTAGAGTGGGATTACAATAGTGTGTTGATTGTAAAGTTTTCGGTTAGCTAGAAAACCGAGTGTGAGGTGTAAACATTGTTCGGGTGAACGTAGAAAACCCGGTTGATAGTGGATTTCTCCCCGGGAGTGGGGATCGGAGACGTAGGACGGAAGGTCCGAACTCCGTGATCATATTGCTTGTTTGAGTTTGTCTTTGGCGTATTTGTTTTTGCATTCATCTTATATCGCCAATTGTGCATTGCTCATTCTTTTCATCCACTATCCTATTTAGATTGTTTACCCTTGTGTTTGCATATCCTTTCATATATCACATTGTATATCTCTTTGATAGGATATATCATCTTGTGTTAGTTTATATATCCTTGCATATATATATATTCATCATATAGGATATATCTATTTGTTCATATTGTTTATCCTAGCTTACACATCTTGTTGCATTTCATACTTACTAGGATAACTTGATAATTAATTTTAATTGGCATTTAATCGGATTAGATTAGCATAAGACCCTAATCATCCCCCCTCTAGGGTCTAACAAAATCAACCACTAATCAAGATCGGACGAAGAACCATAGTATCTCATAAAATAAAAATGTAAAATAATTGACAAAAAAATCAACCGCAAGAGCTCCGAAATTCCTAAACCAAATGCGAAAAATTAATAGGGTTTAGGGTTTTTGTTTTATACTTCAATAGCTCAGAAGTTCAACCGCGAAAACATAGCTCAAATCCCCAAACCAATTGCTTAACCAACCCACACAGCAAGAAGCCCGACGAGCTATAAATCCCCAAACTAATCCACCACATTTGAGGACAAGAATGAGAACGAGAACGAGAATGAGAACGAGAATGATATCACTATTAGGTTTGGGAGCGGAAACGAGAATGAGAACGAAGGCGTGAACCAAATCGAGGAGGGAAGTTGGGTTTGGGGGCGGGAACGAGGAAGAAGGCAGAAACGAGAATGAAGCCCTAGTTGTTTTCTAAGATTTTTAGGGCACGAGAAATCTCAAATGGGGTGGAAATTGGGTACGGGTCTCAATTTATTAATTTAATAGTAATGTTGTCAGATTTCTGGGTGATTTTAGCTCATTTTGAGCGGAAATTGATTTCTAAAAATTTAAGTATTTTTCTGTACATAATAGAAAACTTTTTCTGTAAAATTTTTTGAACCAAACAAAGTTTATAGAAATCTCTAGAAAAGTTTTATTTACAAAACTGCCACCATTAGCCATTTTTTTTATAGAAATATGATATCTACATTAGCACTAATGTGACCTTTTTAAACACAAGAAAGAGAGCACATCCCAAGTGACTATTCATAGTAACTGACCGTGGAAACCTCCTCAGCAAGACGTTGAAGAATTGTAGGAAGCAGAGGCATCTTCAGATCTAAAACCCCTTCCAAGGTTTTGACAACTTCAGCCATTTATGGCCTATCCGCCTCAAATTCTTGAATGCACCAGCACACAACTCTACATACTCTATTCAGCTCCGAAGCATCGACAGAACCATTCAAATCCTCATCTAGCAGGCTAAGAACTTTGCCTGTGACGACTTTGCTGTCAGCCTGAACAGAAAATACCTGATGCTCCCTCCTTCAGCCAACTTTGAATTTCTTCTACCAAATACTATCTCAAATAGCATCATACCGAAGCTATAGACATCGGCTTTAGGTGTTATTGGTACTCCTTCAATCCATTCTGGTGTTAGATAGCCTATGGTTCCCCTAATTGTTGTTATTACTCGATAAAATCATGGACAAGGAGCTTTGCCATGCCAAAATTTGATAACCTCGGACAAAACTCAAAATCTAAGAGTATGTTCTTTGGCTTTATATCACAGTGGATAATGTATTCTCTACACTCTTCATGGAGATACGCTAATCCCCTCGCAGTTCCTAGTATGATTTGGTATCTTGTCTTGCAATCTAAAGTCGTGGATTGTTTTCAAAAGAGGTGGTTATCTAAAGACCCATTTGGCATGTAATCATAGACCAGCATCCTTTCGGTTCCTTCACAACAGAAGCCACAAAGACGGAATAGATTAACATGCTGAATTCTTCCTAACATTCTCAACTCATTTCGAAACTCCTTCTTGCCTTGTTGAACCCCTTCAAGTCTTTTCACAACTACAAAATCTGAATCAGATAGAAGTCCTTTGAAGACCAAACCAAAATCTCCACTGCCAAGCTTTGTAGTGAAATTCTTTGTTATGCCCTGCAAGTCACTGTAACTATATTAAACCAAAGGACCCTCGGAGGGTTTTGATGCTTCACGCCGTTTTCTAATGAATATCATGGTCAACGCAATAATAGCTGACAATACTATTGCTATTGCTGCACTTACATCAATCCTTCTGATTGATTTCATTTCACTAATTTTCTTCGGAAGGTCAGAAGCTGCAAGCCTCAGGTAAAGAGTACCAGCCCTATTGTCACCTTCCGAAAGATTTTGAAGATTTTGAATGTCTCTGCTCCAAATTGGACACCCACTCTCATAAGCGTAAGCAGTACATGAGCAATTCTTCAAACAAGCCAATTCACATTCTTCAGCACCTTTTCTTCCCAACTGTTGTTTTGAGTCTGCAGGTAAATGCACACTGGGTATTGGCAAAAACCCATCTTTTTCTCCGGAAGTCGAGTTCTTGTAAGCGCACTGGGTTTTCCTCTTGCACCCTGAATTCCATCCATTAAGCTTCCAATCGCTAACAGAAGTCGGTGTAAAACCATGTGGACAGGTGCAAGGGGGTTTCCACGATTGATCACAAATACTGTAGACTCCACAAACAGAATACACGTCACAAGGAGAGACTGGCTGCACCCAAAACAACTCCCAACCTTTAGCATCATCAAACCACACCCACTGCTGAAGTTGACCAGAAGAGTGCATCACATTCCGTGTCAAATATGGCTCATCAGTGAGATTTGTAGTGAAATACCTGTGCTTATCATCATTGACAAACTTGTAACTATTGTTGAACTAATCAATGTTTAGCAACCTAAATAACCCAAGAGCCATAGTGTGATATCCTAGGTGGAAGAGAATCCTAAGAGTCAAAGTATAATAAGTAAGGTGGTATTCTAAGAGATGACTCTTTGTATTATATGAAAATAAATGTGTAGAGTATGAAGGATCATGTATAAGTCTATATAAACCCATGAGTGGGAGAATTTGATATGAATAAAAAAAAGAAAACAAAAGTACTGAATTCTCTATCTTCTTCTACATCTCTCTCTCTCTCTAATTCTCTATCATACTAGCCTTAGCCAAAGTTTTTCTTCACTACTCAGTTCAAAATTATAACATGGTATCAGAGCTTCGTTACGACAACTGAGTGTAAAGAAACCTTACCTCTACAAAAACACCAACACCCACTACCAAAACTCTTCCAAATAGCCTCCTCAAAATGATCGATACAACCGTCGATTCTCCAACTTCATCACGGGTTCAAGTGGCTGACCTAATAGTCATTGAGTCTGACCCAAAACCTACCTCCGGCGAGATACGAATACCGATCTTCTCCAAGGAGAACTACAACTTTTGGCGGATCAAGATGAGGATGATATTCAGAGCGCATGACCTTTGGAAGCTGGTGGAGAAAGGTTTCGAGGTGCCAAAAGACGAAGACTCTCTCACCCCGGCGGAGCAGAAGATATTAAAGCTCAACTACATGAGGGATGCCAAAGCCCTCGAGTTGATCCAAAATGCCATCTCCTACTCTATCTTCCCCAGGATCTCCAATGAGGAGACAACAAAGGCAGCGTGAGACATCCTCCAAGAAGAGTACCATGGAAGTGAAAAGGTACGGGCGGTTAAGCTTCAAATTATTAGAAAAGAGTTTGAGCAAATCTCTATGAGAGTAGAAGAAAGACTCGATAATTTTCTTACTAGATTCACTAATGTTATAAATCAATTAAAAATATATGGTGAAGATGTAACAAATCAAAGAGTAGTTCAAAAAATTCTTATTTCTCTCTCTAGTAGATATGACCCTATTGTAAGTGTGATAGAAGAAACAAAAGATATGGAGAAGCTTTCATTACAAGAGGCAATCACATCCATCAAGGCGTTTGACCAAAAGCTTGAGAAGAGGAATGAAGCTTCTACCATGGAGAGAGCCTTCCAAAGCTTCAACATGAGCTCAAATCAACAACAGAGCCAGAAGCAAAAGAAGAAGAAAAAAAGGAGGCAATCCCAATTTTGCTCCAAAGCCTCAACAACAACAACAAAGTGGCAACTCCCAAGAAGGTAGCAAATCCACATGTAGAACTTACGGCAAGTCTCATCAAGGGAAGTGCTGGTTCGAGGGGAAGCCCAAGTGCACCAACTGCTCCAGATTTGGGCATACCAAAGATCAGTACAGGACTCAAGGAAATCAAAACCAAAACTGCCGACAAGTCTTTGAAAACCAAGAATAGGACGACGAATGTAATGTTTTATTTGCTTGTCATAGAGGAAAAGATAACGATGGTAGTCTTTGGTATATTGACAGTGGCTATAGTAACCACATGATCGCGAACCGGTCACTGTTGATAGACTTAGACACATCCTATCTTGGTAGTGTTAAGATGGAAAATGAGAATATTGTAAAATCTGAAGGAAAGGGTATCTTGGTTGTAAATACAAAGAAAGGAAAAAGATACATCAAGGATGTAATGCTTGTACCGGGTCTAGAGGAAAATCTGTTAAGTGTAGGTCAAATGCTCCTTAACGGTTATTTTCTAGTTTTTAGTGATCAAGCAGTGAAGATCTATGATGATAGGAGTTTTAACAACTTAGTGGCCAAAGTCAAGATGCAACCCAACAGAAGTTTTCCTCTCTCACTGCACTACTTGAACACTCAAGCTCTAAAAGTCGAAGAGGTGAACTCCTCCTGGCTATGGCACAAGTGGCTCGGGCATCTCAACTTCCAAAGCCTCAAGACTCTTCAAAGCAGAGAAATGGTGTATGGCCTCCCAACCATTGAAGGAGTTGAAGGTGTCTGCTCCAGTTGCATGAAAGGCAAGCAGCACCGAGGTGAGTTCCCAAAGGAAGGAGCATGGAGGGAAACAAAGCCTTTGGAGTTGATCCATACGGACCTATGTGGTCCAATGAAGACGGAGTCCCTAGCCGGCAATAAATATTTTATCACTTTTATTAATGACTTTAGCAGGATGGCCTGGATCTACTTTTTGAGGCTCAAATCAGAAGCTTTCACCGTCTTCCAAAAGTACAAAGCAATGATGGAAAGACAAATAGACTTGGAGATCAAGAAGATTCAAAGTGATCGGGGTGGAGAGTACACTTCAGCAGAGTTCGAGGACTTCTGCAGCAACCTTGGCATCGAGAAGCAAACCACATGTCCATACACTCTTCAATAGAACGGAGTGGAAGAAAGGAAGAACCGGACTATCGTGGAGATGGCCAAGAGTCTCCTACATGAGAAGAACCTTCCCTACAAGTTCTGGGGAGAAGCAGTCAACACCGCAGTGTATCTTCTCAACCGATATCCAACAAGAGCATTGAAGGACAAGACACCCTTCGAAGCATTCTCAAGTAGAAAACCATCCTTAAACCACCTTAAGGTTTTCGGTTATGTTTGTTTTGCTCATATCCCAGGCCAGTTGAGATCCAAACTGGAGGAGAACATAAGAAGGTGTATCTTTATGGGATACACAAGTCATACGAAGGGCTACAGGCTCTTCAACCTGAAGACTCAAAAGATCATCATCATACGAGATGTGGTCTTTGACGAATCAGCCAAGTGGAACTGGGATCTCAAGAAGGAGGAGCAGGTGCCCACAAACTTCATCTACCTAGATTCAGAGAGCACCCAAGATCCAGATCCAGAGCCAGAAGTAAAAACTCCACAAAACGGTTCGAGTTCAACAAGCTCCGACTCAACCACACTAAGATCAAGTGCTACCTCCTCAAGCACACCATCCAACTCTAGTCCCAGTTCTTCCTCCTCCTCAGATAAAACTCCATTAAGATACAGAAATCTTATGAGATTTACGCTTCATGTAATTTTTGCATATTGGAGTCTGAGCCATTTGAAGAAGCCATCAAAGAAAAAGATTGGAAGAAAGCCATGCAGGAGGAGATCTCCATGATAGAGAAAAATGGCACCTGGGAGCTGGTAGAGAAACCTGCAGCCAAGCCAATCATCAGCATCAAGTGGGTCTATAAGACTAAGCTAAACATTGACGGGTCTATCAACAAGAAGAAGGCATAGGTTGTGGCGAAAGGCTATTCACAGAAGCCCGGAGTGGACTTCAATGAAACCTTTGCCCATGTCTCCAGACTAGAGACAATTCGTCTCTTGATTGCTCTAGCTGTTGACAAAGGGTGGAAGGTATTCCAGCTCGATGTGAAGTCGACATTCCTCAATGGGGTGCTACAAGAAGAAGTCTACATCCATCAACCGCAAGGGTTCGAAGTTGCGAGAGCCGAGAATAAAGTCTACAAGCTCCACAAGGCACTCTACAGTCTCAAGCAAGCACCAATGACGTAGTATGAAGAGGTCAACTCCTACTTCACCCAACACAACTTCAAAAGGAGCCTTAGTGAAGCCACACTTTACATTCGAAGAGATGAGGTAGATATTCTCATTATAGCTGTATATGTAGACGATATTATCTATATAGGCAACAGTGAGAATCTTATGCATGAGTTCAAGAAAGACATGATGGAGGTGTACGATATGACAGATTTAGGCCTCCTTCACCACTTTCTTGGCATGGTGATCCAACAGGACGAAGATGGCATCATCATTTATCAGCAGGCCTATGCACAGTCAGTCTTGAAGAAGTTCGGCATGACAGACTACAAGCCCGTCTCTACCCCACTGGTTGTCAGTGATAAACTTAAGAAGGGAGACGGTACCGAAGGAGAAGACCTCAACCTCTACAGAAGTATCATAGGGAGTCTCCTCTGCCTCTCTAATACTCGACCTGACCTCATGTTTGCCTCAAGTCTCTTAAGCAGGTTCATGCATTGTGCAACAAGAGTGCACATGGGAGTTTCCAAACAGGTCCTTAGGTACATCCAAGGAACCCAGAATTGTGGGATCCATTTTGAGAAGAACTCCTCAGCAAAGCTATTCAGATTCTGCGATAGTGACTGGGGAGGTGATGAAGATGACATGAAGAGTACCTCTGGATACTGCTTCACACTTGGATCGGGTGTGTTCTCCTGGGCGTTGATGAAGCAGGAGTCCGTAACACTATCAACTACAGAAGCCGAGTACGTGGCGGCTTCTCAAGCAGCATCACAAATGAAGTGGCTGAGGGATGTGCTTGAAGACATTGGTGAAAAACAACTGCAACCTACTCCTCTCCTCTGTGACAACAAGTCAGCGATCGTAATGGAAAAGAACCCTGTCTTCCACCAAAGGACGAGACATATCAAGAGAAAATACCACTTCATCAGGAACACGATCGTGGACAAGGAGATGGAGGTCATCTACTGCAAAACTGAATATCAAGCTGTAGACATTCTCACTAAAGCTTTGCCGAAGGATCACTTCTACACACTTCGAGAACTAATAGGTGTTAAACCTGCTAACCTCTGAGGAGGAGTGTTGAACTAATCAGTGTTTAGCAACCTAAATAACCCAAGATCCATAGTGTGATATCCTAGATGGAAGAGAATCCTAAGAGTCAAAGTATAATAAGTGGGGTGGTATTCTAAGAGATGACTCTTTGTATTCTATGAAAGTAAATGTGTAGAGTATGAAGGATCATGTATAAGTCTATATAAACACATGAGTGGGAGAATTTGATATGAATAAAAAAAAGCACCAAATTCTCTATTTTCTTCTACATCTCTCTCTCTCTCTAATTCTCTATCATACTAGCCTGCCAAAGTTTTTCTTCACTACTCAGTTCAAAATTACAACAATTGTAAAGATGGTACACACTCATTCCAGGGAGCAAGCCGAAGGATTCTCCATTCCAGATTACACTAGTCTAATAACTCTTCGAATTGCTCCACGAGAAAATAAACTGGTGGAGGCCACTGGGTTCTATAGTATCCATGAAGTAATAGTTTGGTACTTGCCGGTGACTTTATTCATTCCGATCCATCCATGAGGTACCCAGGTGTCAGTTATGTGATCGAAGCTTTGCCAGAGTATAGCAGGTGAGTTTGTTTGATATCCGAGAATGAAATTCCCGGTATCAAGAAGTATTGCGACGTTAATGTTGGTGGATGATGATAAATATGAACTTGAGTTGGATGACCAAACTCAAATATTGGAGTTGTAGAGGATCAGATTGCCAGTCTTGGTTACCTTCAGCTTGGAAGTTGTCGGGTCGGGTACTGGGGCTTGTTGGCTTTGAGAATAGGATCGGCCCAAGTACACAACCTGTAAGCTCTAAACAAAACCTGTAAAACAATGATTTCTGGGAGACCGGACAACAGCAAAGAAAACAGAGAAAGAAGGCTCTATTTTTGGTTGATGAACCCGATTTGTAAAGGAGCAGGAACAAAATATTGGAGCAGGAAACTCTTGTGATTTCTTTATTCACGTTTTTTTCTGAACTCATCAATTGTTTACATATATATAAAGACATAGGGATAAGATTACAACTCTAATCTTTATCCAATAACTAGAAAAAACTATCCACTAACTAGTATTCTATTCTAACTAGAATTCTATCTACTAACTTGAACTCAACTAACAATCCGGACTGATTAACAACTCACATTCTCCCCCTTAATCTGGACGAGACTCTAAGTTCCTTACTCCTAGTAGCTCCCGCATCTCGATGAACTTCACCCTTGCTAGTGCCTTCGTGAGAATATCCGCTCGCTGCTCGCTCGTGCTTACGAACTCCACTTTAATCTGTCCTCGCTCAACACACTCACGAATGAAGTGAAAACGTGTGTCGATATGCTTGCTTCTTCCATGGAAAACTGGATTCTTCATCAAGGCAATCGCGGACTTGTTGTCGACGAAGAGTGTAACCGGCTTGGGCTCACACCCAATCACCTCACTGATTAAACTCCTCAACCACAAACCTTGGCACGCTGCTGCATTTGCCGCCATAAATTCTGCCTCGCAGGATGATAATGTCACCGTCTTCTGCTTCTGTGATGTCCAAGTGACCAAACTGTCACCTAGATAAAATGCCATGCCGCCTGTGCTGCGCCTGTCATCAACATCTCCCGCAAGATCACTGTCAGTGAATCCCACCAACTCTTCATTGCCTCGACCTCGTTTGTACACCAATCCGTAGGACATAGTACCCTTCACGTACCTCAAAATATGCTTGACAACCTGTCGATGCAAAACTGTAGGGTGCTCCATGTACCTACTCACAATCCCCACGGCATATGTGATATCGGGTCGGGTGTGAGTTAGATACCTCAAAGATCCGATAATGCGTCTATACTCCGCCACGTCCACCAGTGTTCCTTCGGAATCCTTTCCAAGCTTTAGCTTTGTTTCCATAGGATATTGCGTCGGGTTGCAATCCATCATGCCGAACTGACCCAAAACCTTCTTCGCATAGGCCGCCTGCCTTAGTGCAATACAATCATCTCGCTGATCCACCTCGATGCCAAGATAATAAGAAAGTAATCCAAGGTCACTCATCTCGAACTCCTTCATCATTTGTTGCTTGAAAAACTTTATCTCATCCGCCCTCAAGCCCGTAACGATCAAGTCGTCCACGTACACGCCAACAATGAGTGTATCCCCTCTGTTACTCCTTGTGTATACCGCCTGCTCCTGAGTGCATCTTGCAAATCCGATGCCCTTCATGCACTTGTCGAGGCGCGTGTTCCATGCCCGAGGTGCTTGGCGTAGACCGTAGAGTGCCTTTGAAAGCTTGTAGACCTTGTGCTCTTGATTCTTCACAACGAACCCTTCAGGTTGAACCACATACACTTCTTCCTGGAGATCACCATTTAGGAATGTCGACTTCACATCCAGATGGTGCACCTCCCACCCATTCGAGATAGTTCGCAGGTTCTTCAGAAATCAGGAACAATTCCTCTGCAGGAAGATCAATCACCTCCGTCTCCGCATAGATGTCCGCAATGGATCGATAGCGTACAGGAGTCATCACTGCAGCTTCAGGGGGTCCGAACGCATCCAAGACAGTGGGGTTTGCTGCCTCTGTAGCAGTTTCTGGACTGCTCCTGGTTCGGACTGCAGCACCAGCGGGTGTTTGAAGACTGTTTCGGCCTACTGTTGGCTGACGCCCTCGGTGTGCCGGCTGTCCAGACTCATCTCCGGTCAGCGCTGCTATAACGGGAGCTCCTGCAGTAGGTGTTCCAGCAGGTGTTCGGCTAGCAGCGGCGCCCAGCTGCAGTGTGCTGGTTCGGCCAGCAGCAGCGCCTGCAGTCTGTCTAAAAAAAAAAGACAAGTTCAGCGAATGATAATTCCGTTCGCTGTTGTTGCCGGTGCTACAGTCTCCCTTACGCTGTGAACACCACCCAGTTTGGGTGATCTTCGACTCCATCGCGTCCATTCCCATCTTTTTCCTTCGCTCGAACGCCGTACGTCTCTGCTGACTATGATTCGGGCGGTTGAGGGGTCCGTGAGGCATGGCGCGTTTGCTTCCTTCTTCTACCCCATTATACACCATTGGCGTGCTCCGTTCGTCCGATTTTCTTGTGAGACAGGACCTGCAACTTCACATGCGCTACACATCGCAAAAACTCTCAGTGTTCCTTAGATGGGGTTATCTTACCAAAACAAATGCTTCGTAGGCGTGTTTGGTCGTGCAACGGCCTTGGTTGTAGTCGTTGAGTATGTACAACCGCGTGTCTAACCGCTTCAACCCCACACCTCGTTCCCCGGGCGTATGCATGCTTTTAATAAGCTCTGCCATGGCCATACCGTGCGTTTCGCGCTCCCACTCGACACCGTTTGCTGCGGGGTGTCGGTGGATGAGATACGCTTGATGCCGCGTAGCTTCACAAACTTGGTGAACTCCTTTGATAAAAACTCGCCACTAAGACGTCTTAATTCTTCACCTTGTGGTCACATGCGTTCTCACCCTGTTTTGCACACTTCTGAAGATTTCACAACTTGACTCTTGCCTTCACATTATACCCACATCCATCGCTTGAAATCATCAACGTAAGAAGGAATAGTTATTCCCAGCAAGTGTAGTATGGGTTGAAGACCCACATACGTCAGCAGTGTAGTAACTCCAGCGGCTCTGAGCTCTAAAATTGCTTGCGAAGGGAACGGCAGTCTTGCTTGCTTGGCGACGAGGTCCTCGCATAGTTGCGTTCGGGTGGCAAGATCTTCGGCCAACGACCGGAAGCCATCCTCTTATAGCATCATCTTGAGGGCGAAGAAATGACATGCTCCAACGGCGACATGGCCATAGCCAGCGGATGTTAATATTCGCCATCACACGCTACGGCTTGCACCGTTTTTAACTTATCCTGACAATCGGTTATTGAACGTGTCACCTGCTCATCAAGAGAGCATCGTTCTATCAAACACCCTCAGAACTCGTCACAATAACAAACCTTACTTTCCCCAATCTTCAGTCACTGCCAAAGGGCTAATAAGTCAGAATTTCAAACGTGGATATAATATACCTCAGGTAGTCAGCCTTGATCGCCGTTGTGCACTGAAAGAGAAGAGCCTTTCCCCTTGATCTCCTACCTGCGGACATCACCAACTTGAAGGCCTTGCAGTTCTCGTCGAGCTCCTTGAACTTGCTCGGTGGCCGTCAGGTGATGCCTAGCGCTCGTTGTCAAGGTACCACCCAGTGTTGTTGTCAAACATCGCTCCCCCGCGTAAGAAATCGGCAATCACCTCTCCCATAAGCAAAATGACACTGACGATTCCTCTAACATAGCCACAATCAAGTTTCCTCGTCATAGCACGGGTGAGGAGAGCCTCTGTTCATTAATGCGGCGTGCTTGTCGACACTCCGACTGAAAGTGCCGCGTATACTTCCGCAATTGAAGCATTTGATGTTGGATTTGTCTCGACACCGGCTTGTGCTACTCTCCCCTCACTGGCGAGCTGCAGCCTCATGCGACAACCACCTCACTGGAACGTCCTCCTCGCCGGCTGCCTCGGCCTCTGGCGCCGTGCTCTCGTCTCCTCGCGGCCATGCCTGGGCAGCGTGGTGCTGCTGCCGCTGGCCGTGGTGCGGCTGCCGACCTCGGCCTCTTTGCCACGGCCACGTCCGCCTGACCGGGCTCCTCGGACCGCGACCTCGGTCCGCTACCCATCATTTGGTTTATGTGTCCGAGAGGAGCCTCCGCCGTTCTTACTTGCTCCTCCTTGCCACTCCCGGCATGCCCATCAACAAATAGTGACGTCCACGACTGTTGTTTCGAAAAACACATGCCCTCTCCTCGTGGGCTGAACGCCCAGATCGGCCTCCCGAGTGTCATGTCGTCGATGGTCCCCCGAACTGTTCAAATCGGGAGACATGTAAGAATCTCCCGGTACCAAGCTCGAAGTAGCTTTCTGACGACGTAGTTCTCCTCCATCTCGCCACCAAGCCGCGGATCTTGTATGACGAACTCCTGTCAACTCGTCCGAAAAATCGCGACTTGTCCATTCTCTCTTCATCCGGCAGAAGTCGACTCGGACTCAAGGTCTGCACCTTGCGCGTTTCCTCACACATGCCCGGCATCCTAGGTGTATTGTTCACATCTCCCATGCCTCTTGTCCCCTGATGTTTGCTTTCTGCACACCATCAAGTCTCTTCAGCGATCCCTGGATAAGATGGCTTACCAGCCCCATCTGATCCTTCCTGTGTTCCACGACGCTCCGGCGGCTCATGGCGTCCCAGCAAGTTGAGCTTCATGTAGACTCATTTTGATTGCCCACGAAAGCATAGTTACCGCTCGAACTAGCGTCGGGTTCAGAAGAGTGGAGAACCCACCTTGGTCTCATCTCTCCGAAACTCGTCATCGCTTCAGATCCTTGTGAATCTAGCACACCCGGCTCTGATAACCACTTGTTGGCTTGAGAATAAGATCCCCGGGAACTACACAACCTGTAAGCTTAAACAGAAACCCTGTAAAAATGATTTCGGGAAAACCGGACACAGCAAAGAAAACCAGAGAAGAAGGCTCGTTTGGTGATGAAACCCTCCGATTCGTAAAGGAGCAGGAACAAAATATGGAGGCAGGAAAACTCTTGTGAATTCTCTTATCACGGTTTTTTCTAACACTTCATCATTGTTACATATATATACAAAAGACATAGGGATCAAATTACAACTCTAATCTTTTCCAAAACTAGAAAAAACTATCCACCTACTAGTTTCATTCTAACTAGAATTCCTACCGACTAAACTTAACTCAACTAACAATCCGGATGATTAACTAACACAAGAGGCTGCCCTATTTGCTATCGAAATGGTTATCAGGTGATCTTGTACCCAGCTCCATGAGTAGTTATTGATTTGCCCTGGGTTGAAGAAGCCAGTTCAAAGAACGCCTCCTTGAGAATATGGTTTGGTTTCCAGTTATGGATTGGCCTAGAGATCGTATCAGGTTCGCAAGTGCACAGAACCCACCCCATTAAGTGAAGGAAGAAAAATGGGTGAACTGGGAAGAATAAAGGGGATTTTGAGAAAAGCATTTTGCGAGATGCAACTGCATAAGAGAAAAATGGTGTTTTAACATCCTTGAAGGCTTGCCGAACAGGGAGATAATAATGTAGGTAAAAATTACTGAAGTCAGTACTTGTCAGTTAAATCAGAGTCACAGATTTTCTTCTACTTTTTCTCTAGCCGGTGGCGGCTAACAATGACGTGTTTCCTGCTAATATAGGCATGGTTACTTCTGTCTGAATTGCATGCGTGCACAAGCTACACTCGCTATTTTATATGTATTTCTTCTGTGTTTGCGTGTTGTTTCCATTTGGACGAAGAAGCTTCAAAATGTTGGGAATTCTTTGATGTAGGTGAGACGATAAGACATAGTCACTTCTTAGTGAAGCTTCCGTTGTAAATGTCCTCCCGGTGTCATCAACAATAAGGAGGACCAGGACTCGCAACTGATCGATGCCCCCTGTCTCTTCACTTAACTTTTTAGCAGGGGCCTCCTGAAACGCAATCATGTTAGACGACTGAACAGGCTACTAGCCTTTTCGAGACGGCCGATCTTTCCTTTGAGGCTGGTGACCATAACGGCATTTCCATTTATATTATGTTGAGGAACTCCTGACAGAAAAATGAAAAAAACGAAATGCAAGTCAATGTAGCGCGTGCGCACATTCACTGGGTGGAAGGACTGGCAGCAGGCGAGAGCATCATAAGTTGACATGGTTGAGCTACAGTCCATACCGTCGAAATTTTAATAAGGGGATAAGGCTATTGATGGGGATGGAGCCATATAAACATACTCAACTTCATCTTGCTTCTTTAAAGGTCCATATGCTCTTGCTTTCAAAGGGTCTGTTTCATTGCCTATCTGATGAGATCTAATATAGAAGGTAAAGTCACATTCCCACTGAATGAACGGAATAACCCTCAGTCTCGTCTTTGGATATCCCAATTATTGTTGAAACGTTAACTTAAGGTGCCTGTTCTACTAATCGTGGTATTATCTGTGAATATCCAATAATTCCGACCATGAGGAACTTATATTTTGTCATATCTAGCTATTATCTCCTCAAAACGTCCATATTTAGCAAGGTAGCTTAGTGTGTTCTACAAATTACAATTAATCTTCTAGCTCCTCTTAATTTATAAATTCCTAACTCATTTTTAATGTATTAAACATTTTGGAGGTAATGCTTTTGTCAAAGATGCTGCGTACTGCCATTTGTTGAGATGCTCTAGCTCGGATCTCCTTATCTTCAACGAACCTTCTGATGAAATGATGACGAACTCTCAGTATGTTTGGTTTGCCATGGAAGTGAATTCTTTGTCATGCTATTGCGACATTTTTCACACGTATGAGATAGTCGATGACCTTGGTCTTATTGTAAATCAATTAAAATCGCCTTCAAAGCTATACGCCTTCGTAGCAGTATTGTAGCTGAGATATACTCTCGGCTCTTGCAGATGAGAGAGCTATGAGTGTTGATTTATTTGAGGTACTAGGGTATTACCTTATCCCATAAGGAAGACAGTATCTGAAGTCTTTTGCGATCATACTATACCATTCAGTCTCAGTCACTGTCGAGTGAGCCACGATAATGCATGCGTTTCCTTTGTTAGGTATCTTATTCTATCCTCTTTGTCATTGAAGGTATAAAGAAATCTGCTTCACTGCTCCATAGTGTAGCTTATGGAATTAACTATCATCGAGTTTGGACCTGCTTACAGCATTATATATTGTGTATTTGGAGGTAGTTAGCGGATCTGACTAGGCTTCTGTAACTGAGGATCCACTTTGCTGCTCTCATTCATTGATAAGCTTTCATTTAGCCATGCTAGTGGAGCTACTGGAGTGCCAATTCTTCCATTGAACTTCTATTCAGAAGATTTTCGCAGTACGGGTCTCTGAGATGGAATATTCCCTAGAGTATGTTTAACTGTAGTCCAGAAAATTTCTAATCAACCTAAATCTGCTCATCTCAAAATCTTCTTTCAAATCTTCCTTTAAATCTTCAATCATCATGGGTTTGTAATGCCACGAAAAAATTAAAATCATCAACCTAATAAAACGATAAAGAGTCCAACTTTTTTCTTCACATATAAGACGGTATCACTTGGCTCTTTGAAATCCATGCTTGTGGAAGTTAGTTATCAATTTTACTCATCTCCAAACCCCGATGCTTGCTTCAACCCGTATAGTGCTTTGTGCAGCCGATAAACTTGTTTTCTTTTCGTCTTAACTATTAAGGCCGTGTGGTTGCTCACATAGACTTCCTCTTCGAGTTTTATTTAGAATGCTAACTTAACATCTAGCTGAAACACTTTGAGCTTGTGCTAGTAGCTATACCGCCATATTGTCACTTATGTCTGCATACCGAGAACTAGGGAAAATGTCTCATTGAAGATCGACACTGGTTCTAAGAGTAACCTTCGCGACTAATCGACCTGAGCTTTTGAAGCGGAACATCTTCATTGTACTTGGTTTTGTAATAATCCACATAAGGCCAATGATCCTTTTTTCTTCCTTGACGTATCCCCAGCCTCCTATGTCTGTTTATTCTCGATCATCAGTATATTCTTTCATGCCATTGCTTTCCGCAACGCTTCATGCCTTGAACACAACTTCTTAAATTTGTTGATTCACAGAGAAGAAATGCTACATTCGCATGAGTCATTAACTATCTTGAAGTGAACGGCACCTTTCTCGGCAGTAATATGGTGTCTAAAGTTGAGCATATGGGACTTGGACTAGGAGAACTTATATGACGTGCTCCTCTTTCTTCTTCAATGATAACTTGGTGTTTGAGGTTTGATGTGTTGCCATGTTTTGCGTCAATTGAAGATAACATCTCTGGAGACTACCAATTTGTTATACTCGAGGATTAATAGTCTATAGGCTTTGGATCTTCAAACTGTAGCCAATAAAGATAGTTTTCTCCTTTTTCATCAAAACATTTTCTTTCTTAGCTGTGTGGTTTATGTCATAGGCATACAACCCCAAAACCTTAAAGAATCACTTCGCGCTTGCCTATAATAACCTTCATATGCACGTCTTGTTTCGGTACAGTTTTGTTGGTGACCTACTAAGAATGAAGACTGCTATAATTAATCGCCTTAGCCGCTATATTTGTTTGGGAGACTTTTTGCCTTTTAACATGCTAACTGCGCCTATCTCCCAATTGATTTTATTTCTCTTCCTGCTACTCTCATTTTCGTTGTGGGATGTATCCTGTTGTTAGTCCTTTTTAATTACATGATTTTTGCAGAATTTGACTCAAGCTCGGAGGTGAACTCCTAGCCTTATTATGACCAGTTCTTAGAGACTTTCAATGTGGTCCTTGCTTTATTTCTACAAGAGCGTTAACTACAAATACAATAATTGAGCAATTAATTCGATTGCTTTAAGAAAATATACCGACACATACATTCTGCTATAATATCAACAAAAGTGAACAAGAATAATTTCCTTGTATTAATGACTGGGGTTTGTGTTGGGCCACAACTCAAAATGCAGCCCAATCTAACGGAAATTTGCTCTCGGACAAAGATGTTTTTAGTAAATGGTAGACGGTGCCATTTTGTCCATACAATACATCATCACAAACGTTGTTCTTCTCTATTTATGTGTGGGATTCCTATCACCATATCTAAAAAATATTTTTAGCAAATTTAACTCTTGAAGTAAAAGTGGCCGTTTGATGCCATAAATAGAGAATAACTTATTTTCTTTCTGATTTGAGTGCAAATTCTCTATATAAATTTAGGGAAAAAACTGTTGTTAGGTATCTATATATTTTTTATCTGGCACTCATTTATTCTATCATCCATATTATCATACATTCATTCTTAAGAAATTGAATTGCATATCCTTTTTGGATTATTGTCATCACATTAGCTAAATTTTGAGTTACCCCGGAAGCATAAAGAACATCTGAATGTTTTAGTCTTACCTCCCTATCGTCTAGACTGCTATTCACTCCCTTCTTTTTAATATTTTACTTTTGCATCTCCAACTTTATTTGAAGAG
>NW_017972278.1:82188-111086 GCF_001876935.1 Asparagus officinalis
CTGTTGTGCCGGTTGCTGCAGTCTCCCCTTCCGCTGTGAACACCACCCAGTTGGGTGATCTTTCGACTCCATCGGCGCTCCATTCCCACTCTTTTCCTTCCTCGAACGCGACGTCTCTGCTGACATGAATTCTGCCGTGTTGAGGGTCGTAGAGGCGATGCGCTTTGCTTCCTTCTTCTACCCCAATATACACCATTGGCGTGCTCCGGTCGTCGAGTTTCTTGTGAGAAGGACCTGCAATCTTCACATGCGCTACACATCCAAAAACTCTCAAGTGTTCTAGATGGGGTTTCTTACCAAACCAAGCTTCGTAGGGTGTGTGGTCGTGCAATGCCTTGGTTGGTAGTCGGTTGAGTATGTACACCGCGTGTCTAACCGCTTCACCCCACATCGTTCCGGGCGTATGCATGCTTTTAAGTAAGCTTCTCGCCATGGCCATCACCGTGCGGTTTCGCCTCTCCACTACACCGTTTTGCTGCGGGGTGTACGGTGCAGTGAGATGACGCTTGATGCCGTAGTCTTCACAAAACTTGGTGAACTCCTTTGATAAAAACTCGCCACCACGATCCGTCCTTAATGTCTTCACCTTGTGGTCACATGCATTCTCAACCTCTGTTTTGAACTTCTTGAAGGTTTCACAAGCTTGACTCTTGGCCTTCAACATGTATACCCACATCCATCGGCTGAAATCATCAACGTAAGAAGGAATAGTTATTCCCAGCAAGTGTAGTATGGGTTGAAGACCCACATACGTCAGCAGTGTAGTAACTCCAGCGGCTCTGAGCTCTAAAATTGCTTGCGAAGGGAACGGCAGTCTTGCTTGCTTGGCGACGAGGTCCTCGCATAGTTGCGTTCGGGTGGCAAGATCTTCGGCCAACGACCGGAAGCCATCCTCTTATAGCATCATCTTGAGGGCGAAGAAATGACATGCTCCAACGGCGACATGGCCATAGCCAGCGGATGTTAATATTCGCCATCACACGCTACGGCTTGCACCGTTTTTAACTTATCCTGACAATCGGTTATTGAACGTGTCACCTGCTCATCAAGAGAGCATCGTTCTATCAAACACCCTCAGAACTCGTCACAATAACAAACCTTACTTTCCCCAATCTTCAGTCACTGCCAAAGGGCTAATAAGTCAGAATTTCAAACGTGGATATAATATACCTCAGGTAGTCAGCCTTGATCGCCGTTGTGCACTGAAAGAGAAGAGCCTTTCCCCTTGATCTCCTACCTGCGGACATCACCAACTTGAAGGCCTTGCAGTTCTCGTCGAGCTCCTTGAACTTGCTCGGTGGCCGTCAGGTGATGCCTAGCGCTCGTTGTCAAGGTACCACCCAGTGTTGTTGTCAAACATCGCTCCCCCGCGTAAGAAATCGGCAATCACCTCTCCCATAAGCAAAATGACACTGACGATTCCTCTAACATAGCCACAATCAAGTTTCCTCGTCATAGCACGGGTGAGGAGAGCCTCTGTTCATTAATGCGGCGTGCTTGTCGACACTCCGACTGAAAGTGCCGCGTATACTTCCGCAATTGAAGCATTTGATGTTGGATTTGTCTCGACACCGGCTTGTGCTACTCTCCCCTCACTGGCGAGCTGCAGCCTCATGCGACAACCACCTCACTGGAACGTCCTCCTCGCCGGCTGCCTCGGCCTCTGGCGCCGTGCTCTCGTCTCCTCGCGGCCATGCCTGGGCAGCGTGGTGCTGCTGCCGCTGGCCGTGGTGCGGCTGCCGACCTCGGCCTCTTTGCCACGGCCACGTCCGCCTGACCGGGCTCCTCGGACCGCGACCTCGTCCGCCACCATCATTTGTTGTAGGTGTTGAGAGGAAGCCTCCGCCGTTCTTCTTGCTCCTTGCTTGCCACTCCGCATGCGTCAACAATAGGTGATCGTCGACGTTGTTTCGAAAAACACGTGCCCTCTCCTCGTGGGCTTTGAGACGCCCGATCGCCTCCTCGAGTGTCATGTCGTCGATGTCCCCGAACTGTTCAATCGTGGAGACGATAGTAAGGAATCTCTCCGGTACCGCTCGAAGTAGCTTTCTGACGACGTAGTTCTCCTCCATCTCGCCACCTAAAGCCCGGATCTTGTTGACGACTCCTGTCAACTTCGTCGAAAAATCGTCGACATTGTCATTCTCCTTCATCCGGAGAAGTTCGAACTCGGACTTCAAGGTCTGCACCTTCGCGTTCCTCACACGATCCGCTCCTAGATGCATTGTTTTCAACGTCTCCCATGCCTCTTTTGCCGTTTGCTTCTCTGCGATCACCATCAAAGTCTCTTCAGGAATCCCCTGGTAGATGGCCGCCAACGCCATCTGATCCTTCCTGTGTTCCACGGACGCGCCTGCCGCGGGCTCAATGGCATCCCACACGTCTTGAGCCTTCATGTAGACTTTCATCTTGATCGCCCACGAAGCATAGTTGTCCCTATCGGCCCAAGTACACAACCTGTAAGCTCTAAACAAAACCTGTAAAACAATGATTTCTGGGAGACCGGACAGCAGCAAAGAAAACAGAGAAAGAAGGCTCTGTTTTTGGTTGATGAACCCGATTTGTAAAGGAGCAGGAACAAAATATTGGAGCAGGAAACTCTTGTGATTTCTTTATTCACGTTTTTTTCTAAACTCATCAATTGTTTACATATATATAAAGACATAGGGATAAGATTACAACTCTAATCTTTATCCAATAACTAGAAAAAACTATCCACTAACTAGTATTCTATTCTAACTAGAATTCTATCTACTAACTTGAACTCAACTAACAATCCGGACTGATTAACAACTCACATGGCTGCCCTATTTGCTATCGAAATGGTTACTTCAGGTGATCTTTTGTACCAGATGCCAATGTAGTAGTTATTGGATTTGCCTGGGTTGAAGAAGCCAAGTTCAAAGACGCCTCCTTTGGAGACTATGGTTTGGTTTCCAGATATGGATTGGCCTTAGGAGATCGTATCAGGTTCCAAAGTGAGAACCATATTAAGTGAGAGGAGAAGAAGAAAATGGTGAACTGGGAAGAAATAAGGGGATTTTGAGAACATTTTGCGAGATGAATGCATAGAGAAAAAATGTTTGTTTGTAACATCCTGAAGGCTTGCGAACAGGGAGATAAATAATGTAGGTAAAATTTACTTGAAGTCAGTACTTGTCAGTTAAATCAGAGGTCACAGATTTTCTTCTACTTTGTTCTCTAGCCTGTGGCTGCTAACAAATGAGCGTGTTTCCTGCTATATAGCATGGTTACTTCTGTCATTGAAGTGCATCGTGCCAAACACCTCGCATATTTTATATGTATTTTTCTTCTGTTGTTTGGCGTGTTGTTTCCATTTTTGGACGAAGGAACTCAAAATTGTTGGGAATTCTTGATTGTAGGTGAGACGATAGATAGTCCACTTCTTAGTGACAGCTGTCCGTTGTAAATGTCTCCGTGTCATCACAATAATGAGGACAGGACTCCAACTGATCGATGCCCCTGTCTTTCACTTACTTTTTAGCAGGGTGCCTCCTGAAACCAATCAATGTAGTACGACTGAACAGGCTGACTAGCCTTTTCGAGACCCGATCTTTCCTTTGAGGCTGGTGGACCATACGGGCATTTCCCATTTATTTATGTAGGTAGGAACTCCTGGGACAGAAAAATGAAAAAAAACGGATGCAAAGTCAATGTAGCGCGTGCCAGCATTCACTGGTGGAAGGACTGGCAGCAGCGAGAGCATCATAGTTGACATGGTTGGAGCTACAGTCCCAATATCCGTCGAAGATTTTAATAAGGGGAATAAGGCTATTGATGGGGATGGACCATATATACATACTTCAACTTCATCTTGCTTCTTTTAAAGGTCCATTTGCTTCCTTGCTTTCAAAAGGGCTGTTTTCATGCTATCTGATGATTCTAATAAGAAGGTAAGTCACATTCCCCTGAATGAACGGAAATAACCTCAGTCTCGTCTTGGAATTCCAATTTGTTGAACGTTACTTATAAGGTCCTGTTCTATAATCTGGTTTGATCTTGTAGTCCAAATAATTCCGTACCATGAGGAACTTAATTTTTGTCATATTTCTAGTCCTAGTTATCTCTAGAAACTTTCCATATTTACAAGGTTACTTTAGTGTGTTCTAAAATTACACATTATCTTCTAGCATCCCTCCTTAATTTATAATTCCTAACTCATTTCTTAATAGTATAAACATTTTGGAGGGTAATGCTTTTGTAAAGATGTCTGCTAGCTGCTCATTTGTTGAGATGAACTCTAGCTCGATCTCCTTATCTTCAACGAACTTTCTGATGAAATGATGACGAATCTCAGTATGTTTGGTTTTGCCATGGAAGATTGGATTCTTTGTCATGGCTATTGCAGACTTGTTGTCACAGTAGAGAGTAGTCGATGACTCTTGGTCTTATTGTAAATCAAATAAAATCCTTCAAAGCTATACTGCTTCGTATGCAGTATTTGTAGCTGAGATATACTCTGCTTCTGCAGATGAGAGAGCTATGATGTGTTGTTTATTTGAGGTCTAGGATATTACCTTAGATCCCAAAGTGAAGACATATCCTGAAGTTCTTTTGCGATCATCAATACATTCAGCTCAGTCACTGTCAGTGTAGCCAGATAATGCATCGTCTTCTTTTGTTGTGTATTTTATTTCTATCCTCTTTGTACCTTGAAGATATCAAAGAATCTGCTTCACTGCTCCATAGTGTAGCTTACTTGGATTACTCATGAGTTTGGACACAATGCTTACAGCATACAATATGTCCGGCCTTGTATTTGTGAGGTAGATTAGCGATCTGACTAGGCTTCTGTAACTTGAGGCATCCACCTTTGATGCTCCATCATTCATTGATAGCTCTTCATTTAGCAATGCTAGTGTAGCTACTGGATTGCAATTCTTCATGTTGAACTTCTTCAGAAGATTTTCGCAGTACTTCTCTTGATTGATGAATATTTCTCCTTTAGTTGTTTTACTTGTATTCCCAGAAAATATCTAATCAATCCTAAATCTGTCATCTCAAAATCTTCTTTCATCTTCCTTTTAAATTCTTCAATCATCATGGTGTTAATGCCACAATAAATTAAATCATCAACATATAGGCAAACGATAAGGAAGTCCACACCTTTTTTCTTCACATATAGAGACGGTTCACTTGGGCTCCTTTGAAATCCATGCTTGTGGAAGTAGTTATCAATTTTACTATTCCAAGCCCGCGATGCTTGCTTCAACCCGTATAGTGCTTTGTGCAGCCGATAAACTTTGTTTTCTTTTCTCTTAACTATGTAGCCCTGTGGTTGCTCAACATAGACTTCCTCTTCGAGTTCTTTATTTAGGAATGCTAACTTAACATCTAGCTGAAACACTTTGAGCTTGTGCTGAGTAGCTATAGCCAATATTGTCCTTATGGTCTGCATACGAGCAACTAGGGAAAATGTCTCATTGAAGTCGACACTTGGTTGCTAAGAGTAACCTTCGCGACTAATCGAGCCTTGAGTTTTTGAACGGAACCATCTTCATTGTACTTGGTTTTGTATATCCACTTAAGGCCAATGATCTCTTTTTCTTCTGGAAGATTCACCAGCTCCTATGTCTTGTTATTCTCGATCATGTATATTTCTTCATCCATTGCTTTTCTCCAACCTTCATCTTGAACACCTTCTTTAAAATTTTGTGATTCACAGGAGAAGAATGCTACATCGCATGAGTCATAACTATCTTGAAGTGAACGCACCTTTCTCGGCAGTGAATATGTGTCTAAAGTTGATGCATATGGGGATCTTGGACTAGGAGAATCTTGATATGACGTGGCTCCCCTCTTTTCTTCTTCAATGATACTTGGTGTTGAGGTTTGATGTGGTTCCATGTTCTTGCGTCATTGAAGATAACATCTCTGGAGACTACCAATTTGTTAGTATCGAGATTATATAGTCTATAGGCTTTGGATTCTTCACTGTAGCCAATAAAGATGAGTTTTTCTCCTTTTTCATCAAACTTTTCCTTTCTTAGCTGTGTTGGTTTATGTGCATAGGCAATACAACCAAATACCTTAAAGAAATCCACTTTCGCCTTTTGCCTATATCAAGCTTCATATGACGTCTTGTTTGGTACAGCTTTTGTTGGTGATCTACTCAAGATGTAGACTGCTATATATATCGCCTTAGCCCATAGTTTGTTTGGGAGATTTTTGCCTTTTAACATGCTACTCGCCATCTCCACAATTGATTTATTTCTTCTTTCTGCTACTTCATTTTGTTGTGGAGTGTATCTTGTTGTTAGCTCCTTTTTAATTCCATGATTTTTGCAGAAATTTTGAAATTCATTGGAGGTGAACTCTCCTTTATGACCAGTTCTTAGAACTTTCAATTTGTGGTCACTTTGCTTTTCTACAAGAGCGTTAAACTCAATAAACTTTGAGAATACTTCTGATTTTGCTTTTAAGAAATATACCCACATCATTCTGCTATAATCATCAACAAATAACAAGAAATATCTTCTTTCATTTAATGATGGGGTTTGTGTTGGGCCACAAACATCAGAATGCACCAATTCTAACGGAAATTTTGCTCTCCAAGATGTTTTAGTAAATGGTAAGCGGTGCATTTTTCCATAAATACATCATTCACAAACTTTTTCTTCTCTATTTATGTGTGGGATTCCTATCACCATATTCTTTATTTTTAGCAAATTTAGACTCTTGAAGTATAAGTGGCCGTACCTTTGATGCCATAATAGAGAATAATTATTTTCTTCTGATTTGAGTGCAAGATTCTCTATATATATATTTTTAGGGAAACAACTTTTGTTAGGAGCTATATATTTTTATTCTGGCCACTATTTTCTTATTCTTATCATCTATTATCATACATTCATTCTTAAAGAAATTGATTGCATATCCTTTTTGGATTAATTGTCTCACATTAAGTAAATTTTGAGTTAGCCCCGGAACATAAAGAACATCTGAAATGTATTTAGTCTTACCTCCCTTCGTCTAGACTGCTATCACTCCCTTTTCTTTAATATTTTTTTATTTTCCATCTCCAAGCTTTATTTGAGAGGTTGCTCCATCCTTCAGCTGTACAAAGCTGCTCTTATTTCCTGTCATATGATTGCTGCATCCACGATCCAAATACGAAGTATCTTTTTCTTCTAATTGTCTTAATACATGAATAAAATAGGTGATCAGTTTCTACTTCTGTATAGTGGACTTCATTATTTTTCTGATACTAACAATCTTTTTGGGAGTGATTAGCATTTCTAAAGTTTGTGCATTTAAATTTATAGTTATATGTGTTATGTCCAGACTTACTATAGATTTTACAATAGGAGGTGGACTTACCATTTGAGAAATCTTTGTCTCTCTCATTCATTCTTCCTTGTCTCCCAAACTTTCTTTCATGGTAGTTGCCTCTTCCATCTTGTGCTTTTCGAAAAAATCTTTTTTTTTGTACATTTTCTTTAGTTCCATCTCCTCCTTTTCTTGAAAATGTTAGTTTTAATTAGAACGCTTGCTCCACCTCTTGGCTTGAAGATCTGCTTCTTCTAAGCTCACGTGACTCCAAAGAAGCCATTAATTCATAAAAACTTAGTTTTGATAAATCTTTAGATTCTTCTATGGCAGCAACAATATAATCCCATGTAGGGGGAAGACTTCTTAATCTCTTCTCAACAATCTTCTTATCCTCTATTTTATCCCCATACCTTTTTATTTGATTAATAATTAAGGTAACTCTATCAGAAAATTCTTTCACGGATTCATTATCTTTCATCTTTATGTTGTCAAAGCCTCTCCATAAAGATTGTAGCTTGATAGAGATTACCTTATCGGAGTCCTTGAATTCTTGTTTGAGTATATTTCATACATCCTTTGATTTTGACGCGGACATTATTCGGGGAAAGATTGCTTTGCTTACCCCTTGTTGGATAAAGAGAAGCACCTTCGCATCCTTTTTATTATTCTCTTTATACTCCTTTTGCTTTACAGGTGCCCATGAC
Source organism: Asparagus officinalis (assembly GCF_001876935.1). NCBI lineage: Eukaryota > Viridiplantae > Streptophyta > Magnoliopsida > Asparagales > Asparagaceae > Asparagus > Asparagus officinalis. The sequence goes on from NW_017972278.1 coordinate 90,186, forward strand.
GCTAACACTACCGAGTCATCTGGACCCTTATAGCCTTCTTCGACAAGCTCCTAAAGTTCTTGAGAGATGAAGAGTGTCTTCATTTGGAGTCTCTAGAAGTCATAGTTTTCGCCGTCGAAAATGGGGACTAAGTTTTGAGAGTAGTTGAAAAGAGAAGGGGCAATTGGTGATGAGGCTGCCATTTAGAATGGTAATGAAAGGCTAAAGGCTTTCAAGATTGATTTAAGGTGGAATAGGATGGCTGTGGTACCAAATTTGTTGGAGCTGCAGAAGTTAGATGGGTAATTGATATTAGTTTTAGAAGATTGAGAATGGAGGAAGTAGAAGGGAAATGAAAGGTTGGAAGGGAAGAGGTTAGCTTGAAGAAACTTTATTTTAATTGCTTCAAAGCTTGTTCTCAATGCTTACATCAATTGCCTATTTATAGGCATATATAGAACTATATAGAGCATTTATATTTTTCATGGAACATTCTAGAGTATATTATAATATTTCTATATTCTAGATATATCTTACTTTTGTCATATTTCTAGTCCTAGTTATCTCTAGAATCTTTCCATATTACAAGGTTATTGTAGAGTGTTCTAGAATTACAAATTATCTTCTAACAAAAAGAACTAGTGTCACCTGTTTCTGTTCTTTTCCCCTAATTAATTTTTTTTAAAAATCTATGGTTGTAGCTTCATTGAGAATGATTAGAATCAAACTTAACACCTCTTAGAAGGGTAATATTTCATCATTTTCATTGTCCATTTGTGGATAATTCACCTGGTTTTATCACATAAGTTTCTGGATTATGACTGCTGCTTACATAAACTTATGTATCGGTAGGATTATGATTTTGACATAAGAGAGGCCTAGGCACTGTAAGGCCCACACGAGGATTTATTAGCACACTGGTAGAAAGCACTGTTGATAATTCTGCCACTTGATTTTCTGATATTTTTCCTTTATTTTTGTATAAATAATTAATATTGAGTCACAGTTAATCACATCTTCAACATGGGGAGTAACAACAATCAACAGAAGAAGATTATGTATTAATGGTTCAGTGAGGGTCCATATTGACTATATACAGAAATACTTTTAAGGAAGGCATAAAATCAAGAAGTTATGTTTTTTAGAAGTAAATTAGTTAATATCAGAGTTTTGGTGCACCAGAAAAGACTTTTAAGTAGAGCAACGCATCAAATTTGGATTTTTGATGCGGTGAAAGTTGCCATTAGAAAAATTACTACCTTAGCAACAAGAAGCCCATTAAATTCGCGCTCTTATTTCTCTCTCATGTTTTCCCCTCTGTAAGATGATAGAATTCTATGTTACAATGGATGGGTGTACTTCAGTTTTGTATGGGGACCTTGTTACTCATAGTCTATAATTCACGATAGAATACATGATAATATATCGAAAGTTTATATCGTGAATTAAGTCGAAAGTTTATATCAACTACATAGAATTCACGCTGTTAAATAAGTCGAAAGTTTATATCGAAAATGTATCGTGAATATATCGTGAATTAAGTCGAAAACATAGAATTCTTATGCCCTGCAAGTCACTGTAACTATCGAAGAATTCACGATAATATATCGTTAATTAAGTCAAAAGTTTATATCGAAAGTTTATATCGACAACATAGAATTCACGCTGTTAAATAAAATATAAAGTCGTTCATTTGGTTACATGTCAAATACTATTCGTTCGTACCCACTACATAAGTAGTGACAACAGACACTCCAATTAACGCCTTTATCTTCTTCATGATTGCTTTCTCTTCTCTACGCTAATTTAATTTCATGCGGAAAGTAGGGCTCATAAGAACTGGAACCTAACTTATAACGTTGATCCTTCAATACAAATGATGGAATTCTACTAGTGGAAACAAAAGAGGAGAGAGGAGGGGGAGCACATAATCCAAATAGAGGTATAAAATGATTAAAATTCAGCCATAGAGCAAGAGCTAAGAGAAGACTCAATAGAAATATAAATAGTTGCAACCTACAATTGATCTCCAAAAGAAAAAGATTACCATGTAACACAAGCCTGCCACCCTTTTTCTGTACCTTAATTCTGATATAGGGTATATTTGGAGGCCTATTTAAAACCACACTCAATATATATTTCTAATTTGCAACTACCAACATGATGATACGTACATTAGCACACAGTAAGAATTTTCTGATACATGAGAGCACATTTGAGTGATTACTCATTGTAACTAAGTACAGAAACTTCCTCAGCAAGACGTTGAAGAATTGTAGGAAACGGAGGCATCTTCAGATCTAAAACCCCTTCCAAGTTTTTGACAACTTCAGCCATCGATGGCCTATCTGCCTCAAAATCTTGAATGCACCAGCAAGCAACTCTGCAGACTCTGTTCAGCTCCGAAGCATCCGCAGAACCATTCAAATCCTCATCTAGTAAGCTAAGAACTTCCCCTGTGATGACTTTGCTCGCAGCCTGAACAGGAAAATACCTGATGGTCCCTCCTTCAGCCAATTTTGAGTTTCTTCTACCAGATACTATTTCAAATAGCATCATACCATAGCTATAGACATCTGCTTTGGGTGTTATTGGTAGCCCTTCGATCCATTCTGGTGCTAGATAGCCTATAGTTCCCCTCATCGTTGTTAGTACTCGGCTGAAGTCATGGCCAATGAGCTTTGCCATTCCAAAGTCTGATAATTTTGGACAGAATTCAGTATCTAATAGAATGTTTTCTGGTTTTATATCACAGTGGATGATGCATTCTCTACATTCTTCATGGAGATATGCCAATCCCCTGGCAGTGCCTAGTATGATCTGATATCTAGTCTTCCAGTCTAAATTCTTGGATTGTTTTTGAAAGAGGTGGTGATCCAAAGATCCCATTGGCATGTAATCATAAACCAGAATCTTCTCAGTTCCCTCACAGCAGAAGGTGGTGATCCAAAGATCCCATTGGCATGTAATCATAAACCAGAATCTTCTCAGTTCCCTCACAGCAGAAGCCGCGTAGACGGACTAGATTAACATGCTGAATTCTGCCCAATGTTCCTAATTCATTTCGGAACTCCTTCTCTCCTTGACGAACCCCTTCTAGTCTTTTCACAGCTACAAACTCTGAATTAGATAGAATTCCTTTGAATACCAAACCGAATCCTCCTCCACCAAGCTTTTCTGAAAAGTTCTTTGTCATGCGCCGCAATTCATTGTAAGTAAATGACACCAAAGGACCTTCAGGGAATGTTGATGTCCCACGACCCTTGCTTCGCCATATCCATATCAATGCCATAAGGGTTAACAAAACTATTGCTACTGTTGCACTTAGAGCAATTTTTATGATTAATTTCCTTTTCCCTGGCCGTGGCAGGTCAGAAGCTGCCAGCCTCAGGTAAAGAGTACTGGATCCGTTTTCGCCTTCGGATAGAATTTTAAGATTTTGGATGTCTCCATACCAAATTGAGCACCCATTTCCATGAGAATAAGCAGTGCACGAGCAATTATTCAAACAAGCTACTTCACATTCTTCAGCGCTTGTTGTTGCTAAAGGCTGTGAATCTGCCGGCAAGAGCAGATTGGGTATGGCCAAAAATCCATCCTTTTCCCCGGTGGTCGAGTTCCTATCACTGCACTGCAAGTGAGTTTTCCTTGAACACCCTGAACTCCAGTCTTCTAACTCCCAGTCTCTCATAGAAGTCGGACTGAAGCCACTCGGACAGCTGCATACTGGCGTGTCTCCATGGTCACACATACCAAAAGTGCCACAGACTGAGTAAATATCACAAAGAGAAAGTGGCTGAGCCCAGGCCAGCACCCATCCTTGTTCATCATTAAACCATATCCACTGTTGCACTTGCCCAGACGAGTGCATCAAAGTCCGTCCCAATATCCCATCGGAGAGGTTGTAGCTGAAATAACTACTCTCGTTGTTATCGACAAATTCGAAGCTGACGATATTGTACCCGTCCATTTCAGGCATCAAGGTAAAGGACTTTCCAGTCCATACTCCACTTCGCCAATAGCTTCTCGATTTGTTCCATTGTAAAATAAGCTGGTGGATGCCACTCGGGTCTATAGTGTCGGTGAAAAGCCCAGGAGATGGATCCTCGGTGTTCCTCCATGAAGTAAGGCTTTGATATTCCCCAGTGACTTTATTCACAGTGACCCATCCATTGGGCAGGCATGTATCGGCCGGATGATCAAAACTCTGCCACAGTATAATAGACGAATTCGATTGGTCTCTGAGAACTAGATTACCTGTATCAAGAAGCGCCGCAATGATAGAAATGGAGGAAGAAGATGATGCTGATGTTGTGTTTGATGACCAAACTGGGAGCTTGGAATGAGAGAGGACTAGATTGCCATCTTTGGCCAGCTTCAGTTCAGAAGTTGCAGGATTGGGTACTGGTTTTTCTCTGTTTGCTACCCATACAACTGTTTGTGTAGGGATCTTTTTGTACCAGATGCCAATGTAGTAGTTGTTGGATTTGCCTGGGGTGAAGAAGCCAAGTTCGAAGACGCCTCCTTTGGAGACTATGGTTTGGTTTCCAGAGATGGATTGGCCTTGGGAGATTGTATCAGTTGCAGAGGAGAGCATTATTATTGCATTCAGTGAGATTAGAAGAAAATGGAGAATTAGTGAGAAAGAGGGGGATTTGGTGAACATTTTAGGAGAAGAATGCCACAGTGATACCCTGAAGGTAGGTTTTCATGCAACGAGATACATATAAAGCATGTAAAAAAAGTTTTACTTGAAATCAGGGTCTCTGGTTTGTGTACGTTGACAGTTTATCAGAGACCTCAGATTTTCCTCCTCCTCTGCTCTCAGGCTTGTGGATATCAAAATAGTTGGAAAATTCATGATTGCAGTATGCACATCTTGAAGTCATCTCCATAAGGGAACTTTACGCTGGCAGTGATAATGTTTGACTTAGTAATACAAGGAGCCAGAACTTCATTTTCTTTACCTAGCATTAGAGTTGTGCACCGGTTGAGAGCTTTGCCAGCTAAAAGTCGATATGACTGGTTGAAAAGATCTTTGCCATCAAGAGCGAGAGAGAGTGGTTTACAAGTCGTAGCAAGTCTTTGTATAGCATCATCAAAATGACATAAATTGACTCCTGCCGTAATGCCTGCGGCATTGGAGATTTTTTTTACCACGTACTAAATATGAGGTCTTAAAACTGAAGAATCTTTCCTTTCTTTGCTAAATTTCTCAGAAATCATACTTCTGTTGGAAACGGCGAAAAATTGTTGAAAAAGACGTGGAACAGGAAAAACTCTGGTCGGTCGACTGATATAATGCATCAGTCGACCGATAACGTGCACACTACAGGAACTGAAAAACGTCGCACTGGATAGTCGACCGATGAAGGCTTATCGGTCAACCGATGAAGACCTACCGGTCGACTGATGTCTTCCTATCAGCCGACCGATAGCGGGTTGAACGGGTAAACCGTTTCCCAGTCTATTTTGGTTTAGGGTGTTATATATTTAGAAGTGCGTACGAGTTTTTATAGAGAGTGGTTATCAGAGAAAAGAGAGTTGTTTGAGCACTTTGAGAGGGAGATTCTTTGAGGGTGAGCGAGATATGGTTGGTTAGGGTTATTGTGATTGTTTGAGAGTTGTAACCCATTGTATTTCTCCTCCATATAGTGAAATCTCCCCATCCTCTCCCCATGAACGTAGGCAACTTGCCGAACCACATATACCTCTGTGTTTGTGATTGATTTTGGTTGTTCTATTGTGGATTGTGCTCGTTGTGTTCTTCGTTCGTTGCTTACCGACTTGTTGTGGATTGAGTCCGCTTCCGCTGGACGCAACAACTTCGACATTTTCTTTCGTAGGTAAAATATAGTGACTGATTTGTTCATGCTGATACCCAATATATACAAGTTTTTTAAGCTCCCGATTTCAAATGGTATTGGCCGTGACAGTGAATTGGATGCCAAACTTAAAAGATATCGAAAGTCCGAATATGTAGAATATTTCTTTGGGTATATTACCCGTAAGTTTGTTAGATCCAAGATTTAGATATATTAGGTTCTGGCACTTTCCAAGACTTACTGGTATATTTCCGCTTAGGGCCTGTTTGTTTGCACGAAAGTAATTATGAAGTAGCTGAAGTAAAAGAAGTAAAGGCTACTTCTGCTATTTCTAAGCAAAAAAAAAACATGTTTGGTTTTTTGAAAAACTTACTTCCATTACTTTCTTAAATGCTTGTTGTTCGGACAAACCCGGGGCCCAATAGAGCAGGGTCGCAGCAATAGTAAAGCAAAAGTAGAGATAAAATGATAGACACACAGATTTACGTGGTTCGGCACTTGATTGCCTACGTCCACGGGCAAGGATAGAAGAATCTACTATGAGGAGAAAACTCTGGAGTTACAATCTCTCTTTATAAGGAGATACTCTCTCTATTTTTTTCTCTCACACTCTTCTATATAAGAAGAAGTTTCTGGGATGATATTTTCTTAAGGATTTGGAGCCCTATTTATAGTTTTTAGAAAAATATTATGCACAATAAAATATTAATATTTTACTGAAGCAGTGGGGCCCACTGTTTTGTTTTCTTCTCAAATTTTCAAAGATGGCTGCTGCTTTTTCTTGATTATCAACATGTGGGCGGCTTGGGCTCTGACAATCTCCCACTTGAAGATTTGATTGAGTATCAATCATATCTTCACACTATTCTTTCTATCTTGCCTTCTTCATGTTGCTTACGTCTCCATCAGACCACAAGAGGATCGACACCAAATAAATTTGTCAGTACTGACTGCTTTGGTCAAAAAATCTGCTAGGTTGTCTTTGGTGTGAATTTTCTGCATATCCACTGTTCCTTCTTCCACTTTCTCACGAACGAAGTGATACTGAACTCGAATGTGCTTGGTCTTTGAATGAAAGGCTGGATTTCTTGCCAAATGCAAAGCACTCTGACTGTCACAAAATAGAGAAATCTTCTTTTGTTCATAGCCGAGTTCCTCCAGCACCATCTTCAACCACATCGCTTCTTTACTAGCTTGTGTAGCTGCTACATACTCTGCTTCTGTTGTTGAAGTAGCCACAACTGACTGCAGTTTTGAAACCCAGCTTACAGCTCCGCCAGTAAGTGGAAACACATAATCTGTGGTGGATTTTCTATTATCACGATCACCTGCAATCAGAATCAACATATCTACTGACAATAAAATGAGACCCCCCATAAATTTATAGGGGGTTACGGGTGGTAACTGCCCCCTTAATTTGCTCCTCAATGGGCTGAGTGGGGTGTAACCGCCCCCCTCTTAAATAGCTCCCCAAATAGTGGGGAAAACGGTTTTGAAACCGTTCTGTTAGTGCTTTGAACGAGTCAAAACGCTGAAAACAGCGTTTTGGGCCCGAACTATGCGTTTTTGGACCTGAAACGCAGAGTTAGGCCTGAAAACGTACAGTTGGGCCTGTTTAAAGGCTGAAAACGCACAGTTCGTGCTGTTTTGGAGATGAACTCTGCGTTTTAGGATGAAAACGCAGAGTTGGGCCTGTTTAAAGGCTGAAAACGCACAGTTCGTGCTGTTTTATAGATGAACTCTGCGTTTTAGGATGAAAACGCAGAGTTGAGCCTGTTTAAAGGCTGAAAACGCACAGTTCGTGCTGTTTTAGAGATTAACTCTGCGTTTTGATGTTGAAAACGCAGAGTTCGACTTGTGCGCTTTGACTCTGTAATGCAGAGGCGAACCTTAGGTGGGCTTGGCGAGCTTCAGACTGAGTTCAATGTTCTGACGAAGTCCAGTCTTGCAGACGGACTTCAGAACATAACTTGCTACGAAGAACAGGTCATAACTTTCAAACCGTACGTCGGAATTGGACGAATTATATATGAAAATCGGCTATCTCGACGAGACGGGGCCATCCGAACCCAGCCGAAGGCTTCGGTTCGCTTCCTCCGTTTCGCCAAATTCCTTACGGTTTGAGAGATATCTGCATTCTAATATGAAGAGACCGTCAATTTGTAGTCTCTTTTGCTAGAGCTTTGCACAGATCGTCCTCTTGTAATCTTCGTCTTGGCTCCTTGAGAATATGAGAGTCGTCAGATTGTAACTCCCGATGTTGATTATGAATGCTGTTGAATTAGAGCTTTTATTAGTTGTTGTGAAGGTCGTCAGATTGTAACCTTCTACGTGAAAGTCCTCGAATTGTAGCCTTCTGGAAGTTGTCAGATTGTAACTTCCATCATCGGTGTTTGATGAGGGATCAACTATCTATTGTGATTTTTAGACAGCCTACAATACATAAGTTAAGTTTTGGTTTCTATATATATTTAGTTATATATATACATACATGGTCTTTGAGTTTTCAAGTTTTAATATGAAACAATTGAATACAATTGAAAATACATTTCTTGTTTCATACTTATATGCATATATATGATTTCATCAATATCAATTTTATATAGTTCAATGAAATCATGTTTTAGTGCATTATATGTGTATTTTGATAAAATACTATATTCATTGTTTATAGACTTCATAACAATAGTTTACATCTTTCTTCAAGTCTATAAAATCATTTTGCAAAGTTTCAAAAGTTGGTTTAGGTCAAAACATCAAACTGAAAACGCACAGTTGACCTGTTTAAAGGCTGAAAACGCACAGTTTGTGCTGTTTCAGAGATGAACTGTGCGTTTTAGGCTGAAAACGCAGAGTTGGGCCTGTTTAAAGGCTGAAAACGCACAGTTGTGCTGTTTTAGAGATTAACTCTGCGTTTCTAGACTGAAAACGCAGAGTTGAGCCTGTTTAAAGGCTGAAAACGCACAGTTGTGCTGTTTTAAAGATTAACTCTGCGTTTCTAGATTGAAAACGCAGAGTTGAGCCTGTTTAAAGGCTGAAAACGCACAGTTGTGCTGTTTTAGCGATTAACTCTGCGTTTTGATGTTGAAAACGCAGAGTTAAGCCTGGGCGTTTTGACTCTGTAATGCAGAGGCGAACCTTAAGCGGGCTTGGCGAGCTTCAGGCTAAGTCCAATGTTCTGACGAAGTCCAGTCTTGCAGACGGACTTCAGAACATAATTTGCTGCGAAGAACAGGTCATAACTTTCAAACCGTACGTCGGAATTGGACGAATTACATATGAAAATCGGCTATCTCGACGAGACGGGGCCATCCGAACCTAGCCGAAGGCTTCGGTTCGCTTCCTCCGTTTTGCCAAATTCCTTACGGTTTGAGAGATATCTGCATTCTAATATGAAGAGACCGTCAATTTGTAGTCTCTTTTGCTAGAGCTTTGCACAGATCGTCCTCTTGTAATCTTCGTCTTGGCTCCTTGAAAATATGAGAGTCGTCAGATTGTAACTCCCGATGTTGATTGTGAAGGCTGTTGAATTGGGGCCTTCATTAGTTGTTGTGAAGGTCGTCAGATTGTAACCTTCTGGAAGTCGTCAGCTTGTAACTTCCATCATCGGTGTTTGATGGGGGATCAACTATCTATTGTGATTTTTAGACAGCCTACAGAACCCCCTCCAAAGTTTTCGAAAGTTCGCGGTTGACTGGGACGAATTTTCGGAATACTTTGGATCTCAACTCTGATCTTGGAGCTGTTGATTCCTTGTGGTAAAGGATTTGTTCTCTGCACTTGCTTCGAAGGCATCTTGGTTGAAGGGATTTGTCACATAGGGCCTGTGTGAAGGTATGCGCCATAATCCTGCTTCTGGAATGTGGGGGTGGACCCTGCATTTTGAACTTGAGATGCGGGTTTCACCCTTGCATGTTGAATTTGGAATGCGGGTGTGACCTCGGCGTTCGGTTTTTGCATCGCGGGTCTGACCTCAACGTTTTAACTTAAGCCATGGGAGCGGCTTCCGTGCATTTTTGACTAAGTCTTTGAGACTTGTCTTTGGCGCATCTGTTTTAAGTCTCGACTCACATCTATTAAGCTGATAGGCCTGCAAACGTGCGTAGGATTTTTGGCAAACCCTCAGCCATCAACGGATTTGATAAGCCTTTACCGACTACCGTTTGAGTCGGGCTAGCATGTGAATCATCTAGGTCCGTTCCACATGTAACGTTGTGCTAAGAGAATGAACTCTCTTAGTCTTGATGCTATGATTTTGAATACATAGACTTTGTCATTTTGACGGGAAAAGACTAACCGACAACGCGTGTTAGGTGTAGACTTATCTCTATTTAGGGATCGAGATAAAGTCCCCCATGCGTGTGAGGCATGGATTTTGATGTCCTTTTCACGGTAAAAGACTAACCGGCAACGTGTGTTAGACATTGACTTATCCCTACTTAGGATTCAGGATAAAATTCCCCATGCGTGTAAGGCATGGATTTTGGCGTTATTAATAATGACCTGCTACGATATTGAATACGTAGGCTTTGCTATTATTACGGGAATAGGCTACCCGGCAACATGTGTTAGATGCAGACTTATCTCTAATTAGGGATCGAGATAAAGTCCCCCAGGCATGAATCCTGGTGTCTTTTTTACGACGAAAGATTAACCGGCAACGCGTGTTAGGCGTAGACTTATCTCTATTTAGGGATCCAGATAAAGTCCCCCATGCGTGAAGGCATGGATTTTTGGTGTCGTTTCTTCCTGTGTGGCTTGAAACACCGAAAGAAAGTTGGAAGTGCCAGAGGTATAGTATTAACTTGGCACGAATTTTCACCTAAAGTAAAATTCAAAAATTTTCTTTATTATCACTAGGATAATTCTAGAAAATCTTTAATCCGCTGAGGATTTTATAATGAAAACTTGTTATTCTTGTTTCAGAGGTATATTGTTAACGTGACAAATTGGGAGTGATACAAGTTGAATGCATACTCTGTGGGGATGATGATCGTCAGAAGTGTAATGTTAACTTGACGATGTGAAAGATTCGTTACTCTTAATCCAGTGGATTCCAAGTAATCAACCCCCAGTCTTGATTAAGACTTAACAGGGGAATAAAAAGAGGTAGACAAGGCACATCACCTAGTGGGGTACTATCCATGAGATCGGAATAGAGTCACATCACCAGGTAGGCCATTATCTGATGAGTTTGCCTATCAGAGGTAACTGTTAACGTGATAGTTGTTGGACCCACCATCCTATTGAAGAGGATTGACTTCAATGGCCGTAGTATCTTTCCCTTCTGACTGGGAAGAGTGAGCCTGGTCCGGTTGCTCAGGAGAAGATTGGGCTTGGTCTGATTGCTCGGGCTGATCTTGCCTACTTTGTTCTTCAGCTTTGATCCTGACAATGATTTTTTGAGCAGAAGTGTAATGTTAACTCGACGATGTGAAAGATTCGTTACTCTTAATCCAGTGGATTCCAAGTAACCAACCCCCAGTCTTGATGAAGACTTAGCAGGGGAATAAAAAAGAGGTAGACAAGGCACATCACCTAGTGGGGCACTATCCATGAAGTCGGAATAGAATCACATCACCAGGTAGGCCATTATCTGATGAGTTTGACTATCAGAGGTAACTGTTAACGTGATAGTTATTGGACCCGCCATCCTACTGAAGAGGATTGACTCCGGTGGCCGTAGTATCTTCCCCTTCTGACTGATGAGATTGGACTTGGTCCGATTGCTCTGGAGATGATTGGGCTTGGTCTGATTGCTCGGGCTGATCATGCCTACTTTGTTCTTCAGCTTTGATCCTGGCAATGATTTTTTGAGCCTGCTCGCCTTGAGAGATTAGTTGTCTCCAAGAACGGCATTCTGCAACTCCTATTCGGGCTAGGAGGTCGGTTTGCAAGTTGTGTCGACAGGTCTCTACTAAGGTAGATTGTGTCATACCTGACGAACACCGGAGAGCCATGGATCGGAACCTTTTGACATAGGCTTTGACGGACTCCCTCTTCTTCTGCTTAGTAGCAAGAAGGGTATGGATGGAGACTTCTGTATCCTCTTCAAAGAATCTTGACAGGAAGAGTCTCTCTAGATCCGCCCACTTTTGGATACAGCCCGCAGGCAGTTTCCTGAACCATTCAAAGGCAATTCCCTTGAGGGTGCCAATGAACAATCGAGCCAGTATGGCATCGTTTGATATTACATTTCCAGTCTGTGACTTGAAATGATAAATATGTTGGTTCGGTGATCCCGTGCCGTCAAAAGTTTGTAGCGTTGGGACCTCGAACTTTGGAGGATAAGGGGCTGCATCCCATTCGGCAGGATAGGGTCTGATAACTCCCTCATCTTGGAGCTCGCTTCTGTTAGCAATGGCTTTAAGGCGGGCTTCCAATTCTTCCATTTTGGCAGACTGGAGATTCTGCTCATTCTCAGTCTCTCTTCCTTCATCAGAGGAAGATTCCAGGCTGTGGGCTTCTTGGTCAGAAGCCGCATCATCAACCACTTTTCCCTTCCCTTTGCTTGTGTGAGGTCGGGATGAAGGTGCTTTTCCTCTCCGGGAAGATTCTTGCCTAAGCAGCGAATCTGTCTCCTGAGATTTGGCCTTGTCTGTGACGATTTGAGTCAACATGGCCATGGCCTCCTGCTGAGATTTGAGCATGGCCTCCTGTTCATCAAGTCTCTTTGAAAGGTCTTCAGAATGTTCTGCCATGTGGGCGAAGCTCTCATGTCCAACAAAAGAGCTTGATGATTGGGACTCCGCAATGGCTGAGTGTTCGTCATCGGAATTAGTTCCTCTGGCTAAACTCCGATAGTTGACAGGGGGAATGGCTCCTGTTCGAGTCCGAGTATGTTGGTAGATTCCTTCAAACTCGTTAGTGATTTCTCTGACGCTTGGAGAACGATCTGTCTCTGACTCGTCAGAACTAAGGGTTGATGATCTCCCTCTACCAACCATGTTAGAAGTGACTCCAAGGTATTCATCCTCTAAAGTTTTCTTTCTGTGAGGATGTCGTCGATTATTGAGCAAAACGACATTCGTCAGTCGGTTGAACATCGACAGCAATTCCCGCAAGTCAAAGACTTGGGATGAACCTCTCACGGAGCGTGAGGGTAAAAATGGAACCCCCTGTCCGTTAAAGGATGGGACTGGTTCTTGGTAAACATGAATTTTAAATCCATGTTGATCATTTTGAACACGACGAATCACGTTGTGTTCCAAAGAAGGAACACGAGGGTCGTGTTTAGCTTGATTAACGCAAGACCAAAGTCTGCGTTTTGCTAGTGAAACGCAGTCCTGCGATCTGCGTTCGGATTCAGAAACGCACTCCTGAGAGTTGCGTTTAGTTTGTGAAACGCACTCCTGAGAGTTGCGTTTTGGTTCTGGGACGCACTCCTGAGAGTTGCGTTCATCCAGATCAACGCAGGTTTGATGTCTGCGTTTAAATGATAGAACGCACTCCTGAGAGTTGCGTTTGAGTTCTGAAACGCACTCCTGAGAGTTGCGTTCTGCCAAATCAACGCAGTTTTGAGGTCTGCGTTTTGATGTTAGAACACGCCTCTGAAAGCTGTGTTCTATCTGGGAAACGCACACCTGAGGGTTGCGTTTAGCTTGGCTTATGCAGAGCTCATGTTGAGGCTCACAAACGCGGAGTTCGCGTTGATTGGAGGATCGGCTTTGGAGTCGTGCCGAAGTCGACTCTTCTCCTTTAGGGAGGGGACTGTCTTCTCCTTTAGAGAGGGGACTGTATGAACAGTGCAACCCCCATGGGAGATAGTCTTTAGATGAATTGGCTACAACTGGAGCTTTAGTCTCCTCGAAAACTTTGTGGATCTTACGCATAGCCTTGGGGCTAAGGGATCCGGAGGAGATGGCCTCCTCGTACTTGGCTTGATCAAACTCGATAATCAGAGTTTCAACGGTCGTTCCAGTGAGATGAACGTCGGATTGCACCACCACTTCTTCGTCAGAGAAGCTAGTCCTCAGCAGAGTCGCCATCTTTTGCTTGAATTTGGATTCCGATTACAAAAGAGAGGAGAATGAATTTGATTCTCCCCTTTGTTTAATTCTGGGTTCTTCACGGTGGCGATGAGATGCCTCCCTCGAATGCTCGCGTCGAGTTTGCTTCTCGTTGACGATCTGAACGTCTTGATTCACTGGAACGTGGTCTTCTCCTCACGATTTGATGCTGTGGAGAACTTGCGTGGCAAGTTTTGAATATAACTCTTAACGAGTTGATAACTCTGAACGAGTTTTAAAAGAACTTGCAGAGCAAGTTTGAAAATAACTCTTAACGAGTTGATAACTCAGAGCGAGTTTTAGAAGAACTTGCAGAGCAAGTTTTGAACTCTGATCGAGTTGATAACTCTGGACGAGTTTGAACTCTTGAAAAAGAGTTGATTTAAACCGAAAGTTCGGTTAATCAGCCAAGGGAATGCTCCTGTTGTCGATCTCCAAAATCCCAGCCGAAGGATGAAGGCTCTTCTTCTTTGCTACCAAGCTTGTTCTTGACCGAATCTCTCTCTGTTGATGAGAAAAAATTCGATCCCTCAACTCAATTGAGTTTCTGGTATTTATAGGGGATTAAGGGTGGTAACTACCCCCTTAATCCGCTCTTAAGTGGGGCGAAAATCCCTCAAATCGTGGGGGAAAAACAGTTCCTGGAACTGTTCATTGCGTGCTTTGAACAAGTCAAACGCTGAAAAATAGCGTTCAGGGCCCGAACTCTGCGTTTTTAGACTAAAAACGCAGAGTTGGGCCTATCTTGGTGGCTGAACGCACAGGCAGATTCTCTGTGCTAGGGCGTTAGAACGCAGAGCTGAACTCTGCGTTCAGCAGCTTCAATTTCTTCCTGCATTGCTGCCATCCACAAAGATGCATCTGTGCCATTTATAGCTTCATGAAAAGTTGATGGCTCTCCATCTTCTGTTAGAAGACAGTATGCAACATTACTCTCCGTAATATACTCCGAGTGCCAAGTCGGTGGTCTTCTCTCACGAGTTGACCTTCGAACTTCTGGAGCCTCGGCCTCGACTGGTTCTTGTACATCATGCTCCGGTGTCGCTTCAGAAGAATTCGGATTATCTTCTACCTGAACAGCTACAGTCTCTGAGTCCTTCCTCGAACTGCTTTCTTTTTCACCACTTTGTAGTTGATTTTCTACAAAGATAACATCTATGCTGATGATAACCTTATAGGTAGTGGGATCCCACAAGTGATACCCCTTTACTCCATCAGCATACCCCAAGAATATGCATTTTCTGGATTTTGAATCCAGCTTTGTAATTTCTTGGGCATTGTACATTACGTACACTGGACATCCAAATATATGGAGGTTAGAATAATCAGCTGGCTTGCCAGTCCACATCTCCATCGGCGTCTTTAATTGTATTGCAGTTGATGGAGATCGATTCACCACATAACAGGCGGTTTTTACTGCTTCCGCCCAAAAGACTTTTTCCAGATTTGCAGTAGCCAACATAGCTCTTGTTCTTTCCAACAGAGTTCTGTTCATCCGCTCCGCCACTCCATTTTGTTGAGGAGTATAAGCCGTACTGAATTGTCTTTTGATGCCTTCATGCTTGCAGAATGCTAGGAATTCACCGTCTGTGTATTCTCCTCCATTATCTGTTCTCAAGCACTTGATCTTCTTCTCAGATTCAAGCTCGACCCGCGCTTTGTAGGCTTTAAAGACTGAGAACACATCCGCCTTCTTCTTGATAGGATACACCCAACATCTCCTGGAGTAATCATCAATAAAGGACACAAAGTACTTTGCTCCTCCTAAGGATGTAACTGGTGCTTGCCATACATCAGAATGAACCAGTTCCAGAATAGCCTTGCTTCTAGAACTCGATGTGTTGAACTTCAGTCGATGTTGCTTGCTTGTAACACAATGCTCGCAGAATGGAAGAGCTACCGAATTAAGTCCAGGAAGCAGTTTCTGATCGGAGAGAACCTTCAAGCCTCGTTCTGACATGTGGCCTAGCTTGCGATGCCACATCATGGTTTGTTCTTCTCCACGGCTGGTTGATGCCACACATGAATCAGCTTCCTGCAGAGTCTCTCCCTTGAGCATGTACAGATTTGCAGCTATCTTTTCTCCTTTTATCACCACAAGCGCCCCTCTAACAATCTTCATGACTCCATTTTCTATATGAGTCTTGCACCCGAGCTCATCTAATTGTCCCAAAGACAATAGATTCTTCTTCAAGCCCTTCACATGTCGCACATCTTGAATGGTGCGTATTATACCATCAAACATTTTGATTTTGATAGTACCAATACCACAAATCTCTAAGGCATGATCATTCCCCATGAATACAGATCCTCCTGAGATAGGTTCATATTTGTGAAACCAATCTCTCCGAGAGGTCATGTGCCAAGAGGCTGCTGAATCTAGAAGCCAGACATCAGCAAACTTCTTTCTGCCTTCATCAACAGTGGTTGCTCCACTGAATAGAATTTCACCATCCTCTGACGTGCTGACAATGCATCCTTGAGATGTTGATGGCTCTGAAGACTTTTTATCTCCACTCTTCTTGTTGTGCCAACACTCCGATTTGACGTGCCCTCTTTTGCCACAGTTGTAGCATTTGATATTCTTCTTACTTCGTGATTTCGATCTACCATGGGCATGACTCCCACTGGAGCCACGTTCTGTTGATCTTCCTCTCGTCACCGACAAGGCCTCCGCTTGCTGCGAACTTGTCTGCCTGTCTTCCTTGTTCTTGCGCCGATTTTCTTCCTCCAGAACAGCGGCTGGAACATCGTCGAAGACTAGATTGTCCGTGAGGACGTTGTTCGTCAGGTTGATGATGAGTTGATCATACGAGTCAGGTAGACTCTGAAGTAGAAGTTCTGCACGTTCATTCGCACCAACTGTATATCCCAACGTTGTGAGTTGGGAGAACAGTGTGTTTAGGGTGTTGATGTGGTCGGTCATCGATGTAGATTCCGCCATCCTCAGAGTGTAAAGTCTCCTTTTTAAGAAGATTTTATTGTGCATGGATTTCGCCTCATATAGCTTTGTTAGAGTATCCCAGATCTCCTTTGCTGTCTTCTTCTCCTCTATGCTTGACAGCACCCCGTCTGCTAATGCCAGATGGAGATTTGCAATAGCATTTTCGTCCATCTCGTTCCACTTCTTATCATCTGTGATGTCGTCCGGCCTTGCACCAATGGCCGCCAGGCAATTATCTTTTCTCAAGATAGCTTTTATCTTCAACTTCCACATTGAGAAATTACTCCCGTCGAATTTCTCAATCTTGAACTTCGCCGCCATTGCTTCTACCACGAACAGTAACTTCTTACTATTTCACGTAAATAGTACTGTATTTATGAACAGTAATCGTATTTGTGAGAATTTCTCGATCTTGAATTTTGCCGCCATTGCTTCTACCACGAACAGTAACTTCTTACTATTTCACGTAAATAGTACTGTATTTATGAACAGTAATCGTATTTGTGAATAGTACCGTACTTATGAATAGTACCGTATTTGTGAACAGTACCGTGCTCGTGAATAGTACCTGTCACCTTCAAAGGGTAAATGATAACCTAACTTATTTTCTGATGTGGAGGATCCACCTTTGGTGGCAGCCACAGAGCATACGATAAGTAGATATATACAAGTACCCTAAGTTGGCTCTGATACCACTTGTTCGGACAAACCCGGGGCCCAATAGAGCAGGGTCGCAGCAATAGTAAAGCAAAAGTAGAGATAAAATGATAGACACACAGATTTACGTGGTTCGGCACTTGATTGCCTACGTCCACGGGCAAGGATAGAAGAATCTACTATGAGGAGAAAACTCTGGAGTTACAATATCTCTTTATAAGGAGATACTCTCTCTATTTTTTTCTCTCACACTCTTCTATATAAGAAGAAGTTTCTGGGATGATATTTTCTTAAGAATTTGGAGCCCTATTTATAGTTTTTAGAAAAATACTATGCACAATAAAATATTAATATTTTACTGTAGCAGTGGGGCCCACTGTTTTGTTTTCTTCTCAAATTTTCAAAGATGGCTGCTGCTTTTTCTTGATTATCAACATGTGGGCGGCTTGGGCTCTGACACTTGTGTGGTGCTTACGTGTCATCCTTACTTTCAAAATAGTTTTCTAATCCTTAATACTCAGAAGTAGCTCGGAAGTAGTTGAAATGCATATTAATTAGGAAATAAATAATTTTTTTATTAATATTTTCTTTATCGGTTACTTCTAACAGCTTTTCATTGATAAAATTACTTACTAGTAATATTTCCAAATGTTATCCAAACAAAAAAAAGTAAATGAAGAAGAAGAAGTTCTACTTCCATTACTTCTAAAAATATACGAAACAAACAAAAAAATGCTATTTCTACTACTTCCTACTTCATAGTTTTGAAAGTTATTTCTATAACATATTTCTTACTTCTAATACTTCCATTATCCAAACGGTAATACTTTCATTATCCAAACGAGGCCTTAGTTCATTGGAATCTAGATAAAGTTTATTCAGTCGAGTAAGGTTGCTGATGCTAGATGGTATCTCTCCAGATAGCTTGTTATTGCCCAAAGCCAATAGATTCAACTTCCGAAGCATCCCAATGCTTGAAGGATTAGAGCCATAAAAGCTAGTTTCCATCCATATTAAGTACCATAAGGTTTACGAGGTTTCCGATGTCAGAAGATATTTTTCCAGAGATGTAGTTATTATCCATATCAAGATGCTGAAGATTGGTGGAAAGGTTGGCGATGGAATTCAGTAGCATGCCACTAAAATACTTCAAGCAGAGGAAGAGCTTGGCCTATGTTAGGTGGAAGTGACCCAGATAGGTGATAGTTAAATGACATAGATAGCTGGGAAAGAGAAGAGAGACTCCACAGTGAAGATGATACTACTTCGGAGAGGTTGTTACCAAACAGATCAAGTGTTCTTAGTTCAGAAAAGAGATTACCCATGCTCGGTGGAATGCTGCCAGTGAGTTCGTTATTGTACAAGTAAAGTACAGTTAGAGGGGTGAGGTTAGCTGTGCCAGATGGGATGCTTGGCAGAATTTGGGTAAGCCTCCTACAACATGCTCGATGATATTACTCACTCAAACGTTATTCTGAGAATTTCGATATCATTCTCATTGGTATTTTTTGCATTAAATTTACCTTTAAGACCTTTAATCTAATCTTAGGTTTGCCAACTGATTTTGTAGATTAGGTTGTTTGTGTTCCTAATTTTTGACGTTACTTGTCGTGTTGAGAATTATGTTAGTTGATATACATTGTTATTCTATAATTTCACAATATATAGTTTATTTGGTAAAGTAGCTCTTGATATGTTGTTTTTTTAATACGGTTTTTATTCTTAAATAAATTCTGCTAATAGAAGCTCCATCGTCTTGTAAGCAATCAGAATAAACAAGTTTTTGTGCCTAACGAGTGACTAAGTGCTGTCCTTGACGTAACAAAGCGAGGCAGAGACTGTCAATGACTAATTATTAAAAATTAACACCAGAGACATCATCATGAAGCCATTATTAATCCAGATCGATAAAGATACATTAAGATACGTAGGAATAAACAGGACACAAACAAATGTCAGCCATTGGCACTACATAGAAAAGAGTAACGTTTGATGCTATTAGAAGTTAAGTACTTGCACGTAAGTCCACAGATTTGAAAAGCAAAGTTTACATGGTGTCAATGGCTATCGTCATCGAGCTACCAGTCACTTGGAGACTTCACTAAACTGCAGAACTTAAGCGGAAGAAACTATCAATGAACAAAACAATGTTTTGTGAAATTTTAGAACCATATAAATGTTTCATCTTTGAAATAGCCACAAATCATGGGAATTTCCAACAACAATTTGAGGAGTGATATACCAGCTGTTTGATTATGTCATATTAGATTAAACGTGGTAATGACCTTTGGGGCCTAGGTGTCACGCCCCGGGCCCGCGGGCCTGTTGGCGCGTGTAAGCCGTGGGACCCACCGAGTGTAACGCTCTGTTTGGCTCAAATCACTGCCAAAATCGACTAGCCGATGTTACACTTGAGTTTTTAGCTTTCACTATATAAACACCTCAATTTCTCACTCTCCCACCGATGTGGGACTAAATTAGTGGGATGTCACATTTACCCCACCTTACAAAGGCGACGTCCTCGTCGCGGCATGACAATTAGCACATCCCAATATCGCCGCCAGGCGATGTGGACTCTAGAGGTGGCTCCTACGGGCTCTAGAGGTGGAACCCACCGCATCCACACAGTGTAGCGCTTAGCCTCGCATAGCACTTAGCTCCACACTTCCGGCTGACAACTGCTCTGATACCATTTGTCATGCCCCGGGCCCGCGGGCCTGTTGACGCGTGCAAACCGTGGGACCCACCGAGTGTAACGCAGTGTTTGGCTTAAATCACCGCCAAAATCGACTAGCCGATGTTACACTTGAGTCTTTAGCTTTCACTATATAAACACCTTAATTTCTCACTCTCCCACCGATGTGGGACTAAATTAGTGGGATGTCACATTAGGTCAGGTGGTAAATGGTGAGGAGCGCTGGAGGGGGTTGTGAAAAGTCCTAGTATTAGTTCAAATTTACATCCTTTGTTTAAAACGAGTGCTTGAAAGCAAGGAAAGTACTTGGTTTTTGTTATTACAGCATCATTGATACTTTCGATCTATTTAAAGTGCTTGAAAGCAAGGAAAGTACTTGGTTTTTGTTATTACAGCATCATTGATACTTTCGATCTATTTAATTACCCTTAGGCTTTCCAGCAGTGGAAAACATTACTACACGACTATGATTCTAAGCTACAGTTGTGAGCTATGTAAATTACTTGAGAAGAAATAATGTGCTTGGTATTTGGTAATATAGAGCTGTAATTGTACGTACATGTAAAGAACTCAAACGTGGCAATGAAGAAAAATTTAAGCCTCACGCAAGTAAATATCCGAAGAGGGAAAGCAATGGATGCTTTCTCTACAACAACACCTCCATTACAGTCAAACCCTAAATCTGATTGTAGAGATCATTATTTAAAATCTGTAGTCTTATGGAAAAGACTTGGCAGACTCATGATGCTTCAGGTGCAAAAGTCTCCTTAGATACTAGATCATCTGTCGGGC
>NW_017972279.1:0-267 GCF_001876935.1 Asparagus officinalis
GTCCCCCTTCTCTCCCGTTCCTAACAAAACTCCTCGACGCGTTCCTCTTGATTGAAAACGAGTTTAAGAACTTGATAGTACAAAACACGAGCCTCATATTGAACTCCCCTCCAGCGGACAAACTCCTATTATTAGAACTCGTCCATCGAGCGGTGAAATCCCTCGACGTCTGCAACGAGCTGACTATGAACTTGCAATCGGTCCATCACTGGAACCGTCACGCTGACATCGCAGCTTCCGCGCTGCGAACGCACGGGATCGCGCCGA
>NW_017972279.1:327-657 GCF_001876935.1 Asparagus officinalis
CAAAGCGGAGCTTCAATCAATAGGAAAACAGAGAGGGCCTGGTCCTTCCTCAACAGAAACGGATCCAATTCAAAGGAAGAGGCCTCCTCCTCCTCGTCAGGATCACTGTCCGGGACCATGTCGATGGGAAAACAGTTACAGGCGATGTCAGCGAACTTAACAACACCTGCATCAAACGGGTTGCCTCTCGCCGTGTACACGATGAGCTCGGCCCTGGTGTTCACCGTGTGGTCCCTTGTCACGGCGTTTGTGGGACCCCCTATGCATCTGAGGCAGCTGGCGTGGGCCCCGGCGATGATCGGGATGCAAGAACGGATCGGGGAGGAGTGG
>NW_017972279.1:752-1041 GCF_001876935.1 Asparagus officinalis
CGCGAGTAGCAGGTTAGAAGATGGGCTTGGGCCGTTTGAGAGGAAGTTAAGAGAGGTGTTTCATAGAGTGGTGAGGAGTAGAGAGGAGGTGCTGAGGTGTTTAGAGGAGAGCAACAAATCTGCTCCTGCTCCTTTTATTGTCATGTAGCGTTGGTAAAATAGAGGTTTGTGTGGTAGGTTAGGTTTGATGAATGGTGCAGTTTCTCTTGTGATTGTATGATATTTGGAGTTTTGATTGCTGATAGATGCAGATTCGAAAAAAAAAAAAAAAAAAAAAATTGTTAGTTTT